>NW_027178812.1:0-27609 GCF_019968985.1 Porospora cf. gigantea B | reverse complement strand
TATTTCATGACTTGAGATACAGTCAAATTGGGTTGCATAAATATGTCGAGAAAACTCCCAAATCAGGAATGAAGCTGCTATTTTGGCTATCGACCTTGTGTCTGGGGGCTGACTCGGTGGCTCACCTCAGGTTTCCCATGAAGGGGGGTGTCCAGCGTCTGGTAGATCCATCCACAGGCGACGAATTCGAAGTGAGCCTCGTCAGCAACCTTACGACGGGGTACTCCTGGGAAATTATCGACTCCGATGGAGTTGACTTTGTCAGCCACAAGTACGTCCCTGATGCTCAGAAGGAACCTGTGGCTGGCTCCGGCAACGGCGACGAAGTCCTCCACTTTGTCAGCCACAATTACATCCCTAATCCTGAGGTGGGAGCTGTGCCTGGCTCCGGTGGCCTGGACATTTACCGCTTCCGTGTGGCTAACCAGTTGGCCAACGGCGACGAAATCCTCAAGTTCACTTACCGAACGCCGTGGCTGATTACGAAGACAAACGAGGCGAGTGTGATCGTCGTTAAACAGTGAATGAGACTAGTTTCGAATGCGGTGTCCTCAACAACGTTGAAAGTGTTACTCTTCGTCTACGCGGGGCGACTGCTCGTCATCAACGACCACTACTACGGCCTTGCGGCAAACCTCAATCTCGCGAGCCACACTCTGAACTTCATTCAGCTCAACTTCGTGTAACAAGGGAATCCTATCGGCCAACGGCATGTGGTCATTGTTGATAAGGCGCATACTGGTGTGAATGGCCAGTAAAAGCGGGTCGTCCTCCTCTAGCATTAAGGCTAGCGTGGCCTGGGCTTTCGCGCGCTTGAGGTCAAGCTTTGAGCAGGAAGACAGGGCGTTCAGCAAACTCGTCAGATGCCTGTAAAAGGTGAGAAGAGAGTAGTAGGCGCTCCTCACGTGACGGCGCTTTCCACGTCGACCGTTTTGTCCGTGATGGCGTCGATTCCCAGAAGGTACAGCCCGTCTGTGGTGGGTTCCAAAAATGATGTGAGTGAGAGATAACCTGGGGGCGAGTGCATTGCCAGTAATGACAGCGAGCCCTGACCTGGCCCACCAGTGGTGAACTCCCCTCCGGAACCTAGCATGCCTGCGATGGAATGAACGACAAAGCTGTACAGTGCGCTTACGATTGAGCAAGAGACCAATATCGAAGCTCATTACGGGTACGGAGACAGCCACCTCCGTTGTCCCAGGCACGTGCCATTGGGGGTTGCGCACCACAACAGTCCTTGGTTCGTAGAGAGGCACTTCTGGCGGTTCTGGCGATTCGAATTTGAGTTGAATGTCAGCAGCGTTGACGGTACAAACTGCTGAGGGCTTCCAGACTCCATGCGCAGACTTGGGCGTCGCCCAGGCGCTAGAATGGACTGCGTCCAGAAGCGATGAGGGCTCCGCCTGGACTTCGTGTTGCGGGAGTGTCCGAAGCCAGTGCCGAAGGGAAGGGATGGTCTTCTTGGTGGCTTGGGCAAACGTGAGCGTATAGAAGGGCGTGACGACAGAGGCGTTTTTAATCTCGCTCTTAGCCGATTTCGGAACGAGTGCGCAGGGCTTCAGATGGCGTGAGCCCCGGTTGGACAAGATCGCAATAGCAGCTAGAGGTCCGTGGTGGGTCAGAGCAAGGGCATTCGAAATCATACAATTCAGCTTTGACGTTACGCGAGTTTAGAGACGCTCAAAGAATAGCAGATAGGCCGACTTGGACGCCTCCACGGCTGTCAGCTCCACGGGGCTGACTTGGGAGTCGTTGAAATTGTACCATTGGCCCTCGTCGCGTTCTCCGTGTTCGAAACAGCGCACATCTGCAGTGTAGTGGCCGCCAAACAGAGATCCGGCGTGCCTAACCACTCCGTACAGCCTGTACTGCCCCTCAGATCGCTGACGGAGCAGGTACGGCCCCATGTCGAGAGTGCGATTCATGGGTATCTCCAGAGGCAGGTCGTTCTTCGCTCGGGCTAGGCGGCTGCAAAGGCGTGAGTGTCTAGATACCCAACCAAGGACGCCAGGTCTGATGTCCGACACGCCAATCACTCACTCAGTCTGCTTGAACCGCTTGATGTGAAGAAGCATGATTTTAGGGAGCTTCCAGAGCCCCAGGCTTTTTACAGCGGGCCGGTGCTCCTTGCAGTGGGAGCAGTACCACATGTTTTTCTCGTCTAACTCAGGACGAACCTAAAACTAACCTACTTTTTCCCTCTTCAGAAACTCCTCAATGCAGTCCTCAAGGCTCACTGGGTGATACTTGGGCTTCTTACTTCTGTGCCATTCCACTGAAGGAAGGAACACCTGAGGCCAATTGAAATTTCGGTCGGAGAGATAAGCCGTAAGCAGGTTTGGCGTAGCGTCATGCCGTCTGCGTCAGCCGCTGCCCGCCTCCTCACGACTTGACGGTCTTGAAAAGGTCGCACAGTGTGCCGTCGTCCAGCCGGACGTCGTCGCTGTTGGCGTCTGACTGGGCCGTTGAGGAGGCTAACCCGTCCATAATGTCGTCGACAGATGTCTGGCGTGCGAACTGCGATTGGGAGCGAGAAGTCAACCACGGTAGGGAGAACGGGATTCCAGGTCGCTTCCAGGTATAGGCTTCAAATGGAGGCAGCTTGCGTTCGCCCAGGACAGAAGTCACCTTGCCGTCGACGACCTCCCCAAGGGCCACAAGGGGGGTCGTGCCTGAAACTGACAACATTATTGGCGGCAGGCAAGTGTATCTGGAAGCCTCGGAAGCCACCGCCCCGAGAAGCAGCCATTTGTCCTCGAGTGTCTTTCGGGATGTCACCATTTCCACCTCTTCTCGCTGCTCGAAGAGAAAGTAGTGGAGCTTGCGTCGAGTGTGAGTGACCTCAGGTTTGAACTGGTGGTCCTCAGCAACGGTCTTGAACGACGTGTGGTTAGAATCCAGCTGCAAGCAGACCAGTGGGGCGTTGTCCCCGAACATAGAAACCAGGTCGCGGAACCGAACAGTCTTTAGAACACGCCTCACATGCTCAGCGGACGCTGAGCCGTCCCATTCCTCTCCAGTCTTGGCGTAGACGTTACGCATCGCGGACCACATGGCGTCGCGGACATCTCTTTGTCGAGCAGAGGAATTGATGGGCAGCGTCATGTGGATAGAAGGGGCCATCCGGAAGGGAGAGAAAGACAACACTACGTCCAAATAGAACTTGACTCCGGCATCGGCGATTGGCAGCGAGAGAAACATGAACGGCTCAAATGTAACCACCGTCCTCCGGCACTTATCACATTCAACTGCTGACTTGCCTTGTCCCATAAAGAGCTCCTTCACCAGGGAATCGTGCCTCTGGCTAAAACGTCTGGAACATTCTCTCGCCGTGTAAGAGTCCGAGTCGTCCTCGTTGGCCTCGTAGTTCTCGACAGGCGGCTTCTGTCGCACCCGATTCAAATCTTCGTGAAGGCAGTCCAGTACTGCTATTGCTGCCTCCTGTGCGTCCTGCTGCTGGTAGCCATAGAACTGGCTACGGTGTTTAGACAGCACCTGCTTGAACCTCCTAGGGGCTACGGATTGCGACTCCTTAGCCCAAATTTGTTTCACCAGCGCCTCGAATGCCCCCACCACCTCACCTCCAGTGCCTAACGGATTCCCTACATTCACATCAGCTCTGTGGCGGCCCGCCAGTAAGGCCGCGACGAATGGCCTCGTGTGCAATAAGCACTGCAGGGAGCTGTTCAAGTAACACGTGTTCCCGAGATTGCTAAGGCCGACTAGAGGGTCCGGCGGCATCACGTGACCATCCTCCTTGTCACTATCAGCGTACGGCACGAGGGAGACGTTGTTGGAATGCATCACCGGCGTCCCGGGCCGTAAAAGTACAATTGCCACGTATCGAGGGTGTCCAGTGAGGAGAAGTGGATCAGAATCCACTCTAGGTTGGTCGCACACATACTCTCTCCACCCGGCGCATCGCAAAACACTCTACGGTCGACAGTGGAATAAGACTGAACGCCCTGTTGGCGTGTGTTAAACCGCAGGGTTATACTTTAGGTCGCAAGTGATTAAACCAGATCATCATGGTAGGCCGAACTTCTTGAGGAGATTGTCAATGTTGACAGCGCCAGCCTTTTCTGGATCACACAGAGCTAGGAACTCCTCTTTCTGTGCCGTATTCAACAGTTGACCCAGGTTATCCAGCGCTGCTCTAAGTTCGTCCGAGTTGATGGTCCCTTGCTTCTTCCGGTCGAACCTCTTGAGGGACGTGCGAAGCCAATCTCGGGGCTTGCCCTGGGCGTACTTCTCCGCAATGGTCTTCGCCTGGTTCCAATCAACGAATCCGTTGCTGCTGTGTCCTTGGGCCACCAGCTCCTCCTCCTCTTGGTTGGTCAGTCCCACTCCCATGCTCCGGATGAAAGCGCAGAGTTCCTCGGTGGACAGCCGTCCGTCCAGATCCCCGTCGAACAGAGGCAGATTTCGATCGATTACCTCTTTTAGGGACATGTGCCGTAAATCTAAATAATCAAGTCTCATGTGTCACGACGATAGCACCAAAGGATCTACGTAAACCCGTTTGTTCGCCTCGCCAGCTATGAAACTTCTCACTAACGTCTTTTCGTCCTCAGTCATATCCTCGCTCTGGGCCAGTCGTTCCATCATTCCCAGCGACTGATTTGCCATTTTCAGGTTGAGTTTGAGCTTCTTGTCTGCCTTGACCAGGCAGCCGATAAATCTCGTAAGCTGACACAGGAATTCTAGATCGTGGCTGGTGCTGGATGCGTGAACCCAGAACGTCTCCTCGACACTAGCAGCCTGCCGCGCAGTTACCCTCCTCGCCACGTTGACGTCTGTGACCGCGGCGTTCGAGAGAACGGAGAGGGCTTCGCAGCCCACTACCACATGCTTGTCGGAGTACTGCGCCACTACCGGCAGCAACGTGGCTGGCAGACGTTCCACCCATTCCGCAGGGATTCGATTCGTTACACATATTAGCCGGTTAGCTGCTCGGAGTTTCGTTTCCGTGGTTTTCCTCTCAGACATCGTGGCCTCGAGAGTCGAGAAACAGCCGTCGACAAAGCCTGCTTTCCAGAAAAGTTCTGCACTCTACGTGGCGATCCCGCTACACACTCACGCTGCTTTGAAGGGTGCTTGTCACCGTCACGAAACAACAGCAGGACTGTAGACCCAGGTGGATCTTGGCCAAAGCCCCAGCGTCCTGCGAAGGGGTCACCTGCTGGGAAAGCTGCACGAAGGTTGTCTTGACAATAGGAACCAGCACCGGCATCTTTAGGTCCAGCACGAAATCTTCGAGCAGCTGTCCCAGGCTGGACAGTGCACCAAGAGCCCGGCTAGAAACTAGATCGGACTCGGAGGAGGCCATGCTCACAAGGAGCGCCACGCATTCAGAGGTGGCGACGAATTGTTTAGCCTTCTCCACGGAACCTAAGGTCTCCATGACCGTGGCTAGCGAAGTGCGCACTGCGACCGAGTCTGGGTGCTCCTGAGCGGCAGCCACGAGCAGAGGCAAGCCTCGCCGAGCGACGACCACTGCCTGGCGCTCCGATACACAGCACTCCGCGGCCAACGCGGAGGCTGCGGCGCCACTTAGGCGCCGGCTCGGCTCGAAACGCTGCAGGCACTCCACGACAGCCACCACGTCCCCGCCATCCTGTGAAACCCAGGCTGGCGGCTGTGCCGGCAGCTCGAAGGGCAGCAGGCAGTCACCACTGTGTGTCAGCGACCTGCTGCGCGTAAGCATCGCGCTCTGAATCTTCCCGCCTTGTAACTCTTGGTGAGCGCGGTGCGAGAAAGCCTCCAACCCGAGTAACGCTTGCACGGCGATCTCCAGGTCGGCCTTTTGGAGCGCGCTGACGAAGCTCCTATACTGCTCACCTTTCCGATGTCCGGATCGAGAGCGAGCTAGGATGCTGAGGATCAATCTGTGACTATTGCTGACGGTCTGCTTCTCCAGAGATGCCAGGGCCCAGTCAACAAAGGCCGTCGACATCATGGCGGTTGGGCTGGTGACGTCGTTCATGGCGGACAGCAAAGACAACCGAATCGCCTCGTCACGATTGTTCAGCAGCGCAGTGAAACACCTCAACAGTGCTGTCTGTGCCTCCTTCTGTTTTGACTCAACGATCGCGACCTGAAGACCTACAGTCGACGGGATGCCAAACGACAGTAGATAGGACCAGTATGGGTAATACGGCAGGGCCTGGCTAAGCGTATCAAGCAGGTCGATCGAAGGTCTGTCGACGCGACCGCAAAGAGCGGCGAACCGCAAGACCGCGAGGCCGTACTCCTCAAGCCCCAGGCGGTTCCTCGCTATAAGCCCATCGATTTCCTGCTGGATTTCGCGGAGGCTCCTGCCGTCGATGTCGTACTGCCGCAAGCCCAGATCGGCCCTAGAGTGGTTCCGAGGCAGTATCAGCTCCAACTCGCCCCGCCCCTGAGCCACAGCGTCACGACGAGTCCTTGGTTTCTCGGCCAGGGCGCGAGGCGAGGGAGGTGCCACCGCAGGCGTCAGCTCAGCCAGGGAAGCATCTAACGCTGGCGTAATAGGCAGGGTGACTGGACTGGCTCCAGGCGTAACAACTACTACTTGTTGCGGCGTAATCGCCGCTGGCTGCAGGGGGACTGGACTGGGTCCAGCCGCTGACTGTAGGGGGACTGGACTGCCAGCCGCTGACTGCGGGATGGGGGCTGCTACGATTGCTGTAGGAGCATCCATTTCGGCATCTCGCATCAGTAGCTGCCTGTCCACGGCAGATCTGTCAACAGCTCTGGGAGGTCTGGCCTCCTTGACATGTTCTAGCCCGCTGCGCCCAAGGAGCTGCAGCTTCGAAATCCCGTAGCTCTCCACCAGATCAGACTTAGGGTGAACTCCTGGATACTTAGAATCCCGCCGCACTTCTAGAGAGGAGTTTACGGGAACCGACCGCTCGGTGTACCCCAAAGCCTTCAGCAGGTCGTGGATCTCTTCAGGGCGAACTGCATCCCGCGATATATCTGTGTCGGCTTTCATGTGCAACGCGTGCACCCAAGGCCGAGACTGGACAGCCTCCAGTCGTGCATGGACGTCTCCTAGCTGGTCGAGGAGGCTGCTCGCGAGCTCCACCTTCGCATTCAACTTCTTCGGGTCCGAGTCACCCTGATAGATCGCCCGGATTGCATCCTGCTCCACGTGTCGAGAGCCTTGATGCAACATCTCAGTGATATGCTCCAGGCCAGCCCGGCGCTCGGATATCAGCAGCTGCATCTCCTTCACGACTTCCCTCTGTTCGTTGGACAAATGAACCAGGCTGGCGTCAGCACCCATGTCACGAAGCGATTCCGTATCTCTGACGCGAGCGTTCTCATCCAGTTGAGCGCCAAGGGTGGCATACTGCTCATGCAAGACGGAGGCTGAGCTGTGTAGCTGCTCTAGTGTGGCGCTGTTGACCCCCTTGCTGTACAGATGCGCTGGATTCACACTCGGAGTCGAAGGCGCCAGAGATTTCTGGAGAACCGACTCTGTCGGCTTCTCTGGAATCAACCCTCTCTGAAAAACTGGCGGCACGTGCACCTCTCTCTGAGCGGCCAAATCGGGGAACAGAGGCAAACTCGGATTAGTGAGTCTCTGGAACAGCGAGAGGGCTCCTCGCTTGCTTTCCGCTGTTGAGTACTTTCTCGACAGCTCGTCTAGTCGTTGGACTGCCGTGACCGTGTCCGTCTGCAAGCCTGAAAGTTCAGACTGCCGTTCCGCATCAGTTCGGGCCAAACGATCCATCACTTGACCCCAAATCCCAGCAGCGTGAGGTGACTTCTCCATAATCACGCACACAACACTGCACCCCCATCATAATGCTGCATTTTTCGAATGAGTTGTGGGAGTGCCCAGGCCGCTCTCGAGTCGCATGTTCAGGAGCTGTGGGACCTAGAGGAGAAGGAAATATTCGATGCCGATGAGATTAGAGCCATTGCTAAGAGGCGTCGGCATTACGAGTTTCGACTGGTGCAGCCCTCGACAACAGTGAAGGACTATCTCGACTACGTGGTTCATGAGACTAATCTGGAGCTCACTCGACGGAAAAGGTCAGAGGAGAAGGGGTGGAAGACTCGGACCATTTCGGACCGAGCTGTCAAGTCTCGAATAGGCGCGCTGTACAGGGCCGCTACCCAGAAGTTCCCCAACGACGTCAAGCTTTGGAACCAGCGGGTGGACTGGCACCTGGCCTCGGGAAACGGCCAGCAGGCCTTAGCGGCACTGACTGAAGCACTGGCCTTCCACCCGCGCGAGTCGTCGCTGTGGCTGCTGGCCGCCCACAGAGAGCTGCAGTGCGGCGATCTGCAGACACCTCGCCGACTGCTACAAACTGCCTTGCGGGTCAACGACAGTTGCGGGGAACTCTGGTCCGAGTACCTAAGGTTCGAAATCCACGCGGCTCACCGAATGTGTCAAGCCCGGCTTCGTGTAGTGACCAACAGAAGCCTTGGAATGACTACCAACGAAGCTGTCCCGCCAGTCATCGGTCTGCAGGCTGCCACCATCCTCCTGAATGCGGGTGTCCAGCAGTTGAATGGCACTGATGTGGCGCTCTTCGTGGGCAGGGCAGTCACTCTGGCCGCTGCCCTCTGTGCAACCACAAAAGACGCAGATGAGGTGTCTGACCCTGCCACTTGCGAAACACCCGTCATGCGAGGCCTACATGCGTTCCGAGATGCATCATCGGCCGCAATGCGCACTCATCAGAAGAGGTGTCCTGTACTCCAGCTGCGCATACTGGTGGGGCTGCTTTGCTCGTCTCAGGTGACACTCCGAGACGTATTGGCAACCTACGAGCGAGACATGCTCAGCAGTGAGCTACAGGCCGACTCACTGCTAGCCTTCCTGCACTGGTTGGACTTTTTCACGGAGGAAAGCAACTGGCCTGCCGACGACACTTGCGACCAGACTTCCGACACCGCTGCCGCAGAAGTGAACGAGCCTGGCGAGTTCGATCTGCAGTTTACAGTTGACGTCGGGGGCGCTCCCACGTCGCCGGCGCAGACGGAACACCGAAGCCTTTTGCCTAGGTGGGACTTCCGCGAGCTGCACCTGTTCAGGCAGCGCGACGCGTCTTTCGTGGCCGAGTGCTTGCTGGGTGGGGCGGATGGGACGTCGGCCTCCGAGGGTGCAGCACGCAAGAAAATATTCCGAACCAATCTCGGAACTGATACCAAGAAAATTGACACTCTTAAGGGCCTAGCGTCTCTGCTGAAGGTAATGTCCGAAGTAACCATATGCCCGCAGATGCTGGAGGCAGTGCTCGGTGTCGGTCTCGACCTCCACGTCCGTCTCGTAGCCGACTGGGAGTTGCCTGCGGCACAAGACGGATTCGAAGGGCTGTGTGGCGCCTGTGCAGCTCGCAGCCCACTCTTGGCTTTGGTGGCGGTCACGAAGGGCCTGACCAAAGCGAGTGAACAGCAAAAGCTTCTCCTTCAAGTGGAGTCGCTTACCATTTCGCAATCAGCGGCTCTTGCTGACGTCATTGTCGGGCTTGACGGCCTGGAAACCATAAGTGCGATCGACACGCGTAAACGCCAGCGTACTTCGAAGTTTTATGCACCCATCGACAATAAAAAGCTACGAAGCCTCCTAGACTTGCTTCCGGTGTGCGCTCGCGCCGTCCGTGGCACCTGGGAAACCGTAGCCACAGCCCTCACAGAGCGGCTGTCGGAAACGGTAGCCCTTTCGTTGTCTGGCATGGCCATGTCATCGGCATTCGGAATGTCGTGGCAGACGAAGGACCGGCTGCGACTGAAGACCGAAATGTTAGGCTACCTAGCAAAGAGTGGACAAGACAAAATAACCAGCCTGTATGGGTATCGTGCGACTGCTGCCATTGCGACGCCATTGCAGGACGACTTGCTGCTGGAGGTGCAAGAGGTTCACGAGTGTCGACTGCGGTTCCTGGCGTCTGCTAAATCCGCCGACCGGAGCGCCGATGGCGAAGCGGCCTGCTTGGAGCGGGAGGCCTGGACGCAATACCTCGACTTTGTGGAGTACATGGAGCTCTTGGGCTCACGAACGATGTCCAGGGAGCAGCAGGCCAGTCGTGCTCGACGGAGTCTAGGCGAAGGGAGTGGCTGCGACATGGGGCTCTTTTGTTGAAGGCCCGTTGAGAAGTCGGAGAATTTTTAGTTGTAGTGCCGACGCTACCTCGTCGGCAGTGTCAAACACTTGAACGTCGCACCAGTGCTCCTCCAGAACCCGCATGAATGTTTTGGCCCGTCTGTAGCGCTGAGGTAGCCTCTCAAGAGATTCCCCAGCCTTCTGCATTTTCCGTTGCATCTCCCACAAAGGTGTGTCGATGTAGTAGTGGTGGAAAACACCCTTGTCGAGATAGTACTCGATAGGACCGCCTGTCAGCCACTGCACCATTGACTTTATGGGAGTCAAATCCTCGCAAGGCATTTCGAATATGATCGGTAGAAACCCTTGGTTGGCCACAACGACGTTCACGGTTGCTGGCGTGGAGGAGAGCGCCTTAACATGCGCCACCCATGATGTCCAGAAGGCCAAGAGCTGCAGCTCCGTCTCTCCTAGGCCGCTAAAATCGAACGGCACGCACTCATACCAGTCAGGGATAGTCACGATGCGACTACCGACGAAGGGGTCGTCTTGCAGAGCTCGTACCAGAGCGGCCTTTCCGCTGCTTGGCGGTCCTTGTACGACGAAGCAGTGGCAGCTTGCCAGCTTCTTCAGAGCAGCGTTCGTGCACGTGGCAAGGAGTCTGTGTGGTGCCAGCACCGGTCTCACTGTGCACTATCGAAGATGTATCCAAATTCCCCTGTGTCAATGAAGTTTTGACAAAATCGGATCCCGTGGGGGACGGTTGAATGAAGGGCGTCGATCTGCAGAACGAACTTGTAGGCGAGCGACATGAGCTTTTGCGCTCTGTGGTCGCGGTCATGTGCCCTGTTGCGCAGGAGCCTTTTGGAGGTCTCCGAGGAGACGCTTCCCGGCACAGACGCTTCGCTAAACCTACTGGAGAACGTTGATTGCGGGATGCTCTCGATCAGCTCCGTAGACGACAGCACCTCGGTGACCGATGACATGTCATGAGAAGGGAAGGCCGAGGTGGCCCAGCTGATGGTGCTCGTGTCAAACAGGTCGCTGGATTCCATAACTTATTGGGTTTTATCTTGTGTCAGCGATATGTTCACCTTGCAGCCCGACCAAGGCGATTCCACACTGCTCCCTCTTCTACAAAGACCGAACTTGGTGTGTCGGAATTATTTATAAATTCCATTACGTGTAAATGCGTCTTCAGGATGAATCCGAAGTGACACAACCTATGTGTCTTTTGCGAAAGGACCGCCCAGCCTCCACACAGCCGAGCCGTCGCAGAGAGCCTTTTCCTTCACGGAGGCGCGCTCCCAGCTTACCTCCGCAGCGGGAACCTTCTCACCACGTCCTGTCCCCTCAGCGCGACAGTCAGACGCCTGTTGTCGAATCGGGCGTCAAGTCCATAATCAACAAGTTCAACGCCGGAAGCGTGTGCAAAGAGGCGGTCACCTCCGCAACAAAGATGCAGAACGCCAATTTCGCAAACGTCCGCTCCGCGTGGGTACGCCGGGAACGGCAGGTGAAGGAGAAGAAAGAGAACAAGGCGACTAGTTGCATGTCTGAAGGCCGAACGCCCAAAGTTGGCGTCGAGGGCCTCTCTTTGGACGGTGGGGCTGACACGTGGGAACCTGGCAGCGCAGGCAGCTGCGACAGTGAGGTCGCCAAGTTAAAGAAGGTGAGGTCTGTGTGACTGACACACAGGAACTGCATACGTTGGAAGAGGAGAGGTTCAGTCATGCCATGACCATCGCCAGGTCACGTGAGAGGTGCTCTGTCCTCTCCAGCCAGCTGGATGAGATGCGAGATTTGCTGCTCACTCAGGGTCAGCGCATCGAACAGAGTCGAGCGCGCTGGTCAAGGACAAACGCGCAGGACGTGAGCGACCTCAAGAAGCGACATGACGAGTTGATGGGCGAGCTGCAGGGCCTGCTGGGCCACAGAGAAACTGCCGACGCCCTGCATTGTCAGGTAGAGGCCCTTTCGGCTAAGGTAGCAGAAGTGGATAAGGAGAACGCTGAGCTGAAGCGCTTAGTGAGAGATGCAGAGGAGAGGGCCGCTGAGAACCTCGAGGGGGAGCCTGCACTCTCGAGCGACGTCGAGATGCTCGAGATGGCTGTCGAGCATCTGTCCAACGAGATCGAAGAGCATTTACAGGACAAGAAGCGCCTATACGAGGAGATTTCAGAAGGAAGCTTGGAGCTTGCCAACATGCAGAGGGCGAAGTCGCATCTCGAGGGAGAACTGGAATCGCTCGTCTACAATTTTCGCTGCAGCCAATCTCGTGTCGCGAATCTGGATGCGGCCATTCAGGAAAAAGATGCGAACATACAGAGCTTGGAGGATTCCCTCGCAGCTGCCGAGCGGCAGACTGCTAGCGAGGTTGCACTGCGGGAAGGTCTGACGTTGTCTGGGTCAAAGTTGGCATCCTGGGAGCAAGAACTGCAAACTAGAGCGAGCCGACTGCAAGAGGCCGTGGCACAGTTGGACAAAGACATGGCCGTCTTGAAAGAAGGCCATGCGCACCAAGAGACGCAGGAGGCTATGCTAGAATCCCGAGAGGGGGCACTGGATGCGGCAGTCCAGTTTTTGCAGCAACGCGTTGACGAGTGGGAGGCAGAAAAGGACTTGGCCGAGCAAGAGCTGGCAGTCAGGTCCAGTCAACTGGATGCTGCGCATGATGAACTACGCGCGCAGCTGGTGGCGGACGACCGTAAGGTAAAGCAGATGGAGGCTGAGGTCTGGAGGTCCATGAGTGAACTCAACGAGGAGGTGACAGAACTTCGGCGCTCGCAGTCCGCGGTGTTGGACGACCTGAACAGAAAGAGCTGCGCCTTGCACTCGTTGGAGGAAGAGGCTCCTCGAAATCGGATGCGTCGCGTCTTGTTGGAGATGTCGCAGAGGTTTCTGGTGACGACTGAGTCTCGACTGGCAGCTTCCCGGCAGGAGAATGCCTCAACCAAAGCCGAATGCGCTGAGAGCTCTCGGACTATTGAAGGACTCCGCCGTTCCGTCCGTGAGTTGGAAGATCAGAAGCGCATATTTCGCGCTACTCTCACTGACGTCGAGATGCAGTTCAAAGAGTTCCGCGACTTCCAGCAAAGTCTTTATGATGCCAAACTTGAGGATTACAGGTCCGTGGAGGAAGAGGCTCAGGAGCTGTCGGCAGAGGTGACTATCCTTCGGTCTGAGATCGAGGAGACGAAATCTCAGCTATACGGAGCGCAAGAGGTTGGTCGGGTCGCTGTGGCTGAGAATCATGAACTGAAAACGCAGCTCGATGCCGTCAGAGCCGATCTGTTTGCAGCTCAACATGGTGCGACGCAGTCGTCTCAGGAGGTGGTCGCCCTCAAGACGGAATACGAAGCTGAACTGAGTGTGCTGCGATCGACGGTTGAGGCCATGGAGGAGAAGATGAATGCTGAAATTCTACTCTACAAGAAGGAGCACCAGGCGTCAATTGAGCAACTGTCCTCCGATCGCCAGGCCGAGTACGACAAGATGAAGAGCATGCTCGCGGAGCTGGAGATAACGTGCGCGGCGCAGACGTCAGAGGTGGAACGACTCTCCGAAGAGAACGGCACACTCACCGATGAGAGACGGATCCTGGTGAGTGAAAGTCGTCACTTGAAGGCCTCCATTGAAATGAAGGATGTCGAGATGGAAGCTCGAAAGCTGAAGGTAAAGAGCGTCGAGGAACGGATGTGCGAGCTTGAGACAACGTGCTTCAACCAGGCACGACAGCTCGAGGAGAAGACAGCGGAGTGTGCAGAGACTGGCGCTTTGTTGACCGCCGCGAGTGCCGAGCTGCAAACAGCGCATACTGCTAGTGCGTATTCAAGAGGGGTGGCTCAGACGGCTGTCATCGAAAAAAGCAACGCGCAGAACGAGTTGACGCGACTGCAGCGGCAGCACGAATTCAATTCCTCGCGGATTGAAGATCTACAGACCCAAAACCAGAGTCTTACTGAGAGCCTGACTGAGAAATCAGCCGAGGTGGTGAAGCTTACACAGGAATGGGCAGAGGCGACTCATCAGATTTCTGAGCTCGACAGGCTCCTGGCATCGAAGGAACAGCTTCTGGGAGCCAGGGAGACCCAGATGGTGAACCTCGAAAACGAGTTGATGATCCTAAGTCGGAGAGCCTCACCCCAGGATGAGGAGTCGCCGATATTTCTGTCTCCTTGTTCGCAGCCAGACTCCTGTCTGAGGTGGCAGGTAAGCCCATAGACGACTCGTATTTTAGCCCTTCAAATGGTTTCATAGACCGACCGCTATGAGGAACGGGAAAGAAAATTACGAAAGGAGCGCGAACGTCTTGCCCAAAAAGAAAGTAATCTCGCAAGCGTTATGGGACTCTTGAAGACTAAAGAGCGCCAATTCCACGACTTCAGGAGGATCATGAATAGATTGCAAGACGTCGACGGCGACCTGATACAGAATAGGAAAGGCCGCGTCCAGAGTCCGCATTAGCCTCCGATTACCAGAACAAGCGCGCCCCTCAGCTCAGATGCGTCTTGAATTGTCACGAAATTATATTATGCATGGTACGACATCTCGAAACGTCAAAGTAGGCGTTCGGTTCCGTCCAATGCTCATTGGAGAGCTGCAGGAGGAACCGTTCCTTCTGGCTGCCTCCGGTCAGGCCCGGCTGGACGTCGTATGCGACTTGAAGCGGAACGTGCAGCGAAGCTACGATCACCTGTTCGGGGAGGCGTCCTCCACTGAATCTGTGTTCGAGCGGCTATGTCGCGATATCGTCTTGGGCGGGCTGCAGGGCATCAACGGCACCGTCTTCGCCTACGGACAAACCTCCTCTGGGAAGACACATACTATCATGGGCAACACCAAGCAACGAGGTATCGTACAGTTGGCTGTCGAGGAGATATTCCGACACATGGACGATGTCATGATCGACCGCTCATTTGTGCTCAGTATGAGCTACATCGAGGTGTACAATGAGCGAATCATCGACCTTATTGCCCAAGTGGAGAAGCTGCCATCCGTGGATATTCGAGTTGAGGAGACCGCAGAAGGACTCCACTTGCGGAACGTAGAGACCCGCTTGATCGCAGAGCCTGAGGAAGTCTACAGCATGCTTCTTCGGTGCCAGGCTGTTCGACACATGAGCTCTACGAAGATGAACGAATGCTCGTCGAGGTCACACACCATACTCAGATTGCGAATCGAAAGTGGACTGGGACAGAAAACGGCTCACTTCAACACAGTGGTGGGCATGCTCAACCTTGTCGACCTGGCGGGTAGTGAAAACGCGGCCCGAGCGGGGGTTCGTGAACGTGAACAGAAGATAGAAGGGAGCAATATCAACCGCTCATTGTTTCAGTTGTCCCAGGTGATACACCAGATATCGTTAGACAAGAAGGCAACCGATGGACTTCCGCGTTTTGTGAACTACCGGAATTCCCTTCTCACCCGGCTGCTGAAGGATTCCTTAGGCGGCAACAGCTTGACTGCCATCATTTGCTGTTGCTCCCCGTCGGAAGAGAACTACTCGGAGACCGTGTCCACGCTGGATTTCGCTACCAAAAGCCGGGCTATAAAGAATGAAGTCAAAGTGAACGTAATACGCGAGACCGGGGAGGACTCCGAGATAGCCAGACTTAACACTCAAATCGAGTCATTGGAGAGAGACATCTCCGCATTGAGCATCACCACACACGAGAATGAACGTCTCCGGAACGCGAACAGTTGTCTAGAGGGAGAGCTGAGACTACTGCGAAGTCAGCTGCATAATGACAACTCTGGGGGGTATGTCTGTGGGAAAAGCAACACAGCCCCAAAACTCCCGCCAGGAAGCGTCACCGCCGCAGCTCCGTCTGGCCGGCGAGAGAAGCTGTGCACGCTGAGGTCCAGACGGTTCTTTGCTTGGACGGAATGAATGACATGGAGGATCTGGCGCTGCAGGGGGCTCGGAGCCTAGACGATCAGCAGGACATCACATATCTTGAAGCCGAGCTCGTGAAGGCCAAAGAACGGGAGACTGCCCTCGCTGCAGAGTTTTCCCGCAAGCGTGAGACGCTCGTTGAAGAGGTGGACGCTCGAGAAACCAGAATCAGACACCTTCAAGGTGAAGCCCTCGATTTACGACGACAGGTAACCCAAGCAGCAGACGACAGAAATAAATCTGAAGAGGAGGTTAAAGTCCTCAGCTCAATCCTGGCATCCCGAGAATTCGATCTGGAGTCATTGCAGTTGAATATCGAGGAAGCAAATGACAAAGCAGCAGAGGACGCGAGAGCTGCCAGCGAAGAGGTGCATGCCGGTACCCTTCGTGAAGGCGTGTTGCAGGTCCAGGTGCAAGCGTTGCGGGCGGAGCTTGCAGAGGCCGCTGGCCGGCGTCCGTCGCCGCCGTCTACTCCCAAGTCTGACCCTGTGAAGGCGCAGCTGGAAGTGGACGTCTGCCGATTGCAGCAGGAGATCGATAAGTTGATGGAACGAATTCATTTGGGTGAGGTCACCAACAAGAGCCTTTGTGATCGGCTCGGCGCCGCCGACGTGGAGATCGAAGAGGCGACTTTGACGGAACAGACTCTTCTGGCCGCCTTGGGCGAGCGGTACCAGGAGCTGGGAGCTATGTCCCTGTCTCACCAGACCATCCTGAAAACCATTGATGCGAACGACCGCGAGGGTGCCACTCTGCGCGAGACTGTGGCCGGCCTGACCGAGGTCATTGGCGCCCTGCAAGCGCTGCTGTCACTGTCCCAGGGAACAGCGGCCCAAACTTGGCGGTACGTTTCCGCTCTCAGAGAGCAGAGGGATGGCGCAGCGCAGGGCGAGAGTGAGATGGAGTTCTGGCGGGAACTGGGAACTACGACCGAGATGGGTGAGCCTATGGAGTGCGTTCCTCAGAAGCCGAGCGCGGACTGGGCGTGGCTCTCACTAGCCCAGAGCGCCACACACTTTGCGTACGACGTCTTTGCCCGTTTTACTTTAAGCGAGGAAGCTGCTGACGTTCTTCGACGAGATCACGACGAGATCAGACGCACTGCTGCAGACCTGGCAACTACGTGCACCACCTTGGAGGAGCGACTGATGGTTGCCGCTTCCGAGGGAGAGTGCAGTGCCCTTCTGGAGAGATGCACTCGATCGACTGGTACGTGGACTGGGGCCAGCACCACCGGTCGTGAGGACCACCTCAGGTCCCAAGTCGTCCGGTTAGAGAGTGAACGAGCCGTCGTCTGCTCGGAGAAGGCTCAGATGGAATCGGAGCTGCTGGAGCTGCGCGTGCAGCGCAGTAGGGCGCAGGAGGCGCTGACTGGACTGGGAACCCAGCTAGCAGACGCGACGACGCAACTGAACCAGAGGGACCGCGAATTGTCTGCACTGCGACAGCGGCTGGAAGACAGCGACGTAGGCGCGACGCTACTCCGCGACACCGCGGACACCACCCAAGCCAAGACTGCGGTACTCCAGGCACAGTTGCAAAAGAGAGAGAAGGAGAATTTGGAGCTCCAAGCTCTGCTGGAAGAGAGGTCAGGGCTGCTGAGGAAGGCTGCATGCGAACTGAAGTCCGGACCAGTAAAGAAGGAACCGTCTATTGTCCCTAAGAGAAAGAGACGGCTGAGCGTAGTAGACATCGATGCCGACGACTGTAAGCAAATCTAAAAGACTATTATTATGGGGACAGACTTGCGCCGATGGCTTCGACAAGTTGTGGAGGCCTCGCTGGAGTACGTGACGGGTTATGGCCAGCTAGGTCGTCTGTTGACGGGTATAACTGTGTGGGACGCGCTGTTCACGCCTAGGGCAAGCCGGTGCGCGGTGAAAAGGACTCATCGCCACCCGGACATCCATACGCTTCGACGTGCGTGCAGGTTTTTCCAGGAGGTGGATATGGAGGACCAGCTTTACCGGTCGACGTCGATGGTCACGAAAGCGCTGAGAGGTCGGACGGGCGAGGTCCTGCCACCGGAAGTGGTACCGCTGCTGGACGAAGCGCTGGCAGACATTCGTTGGAGTCGCGAGGCACGCGATGAGGTGAAGCGGCTGCTACGGCCTATTCCGCCACAGGACCGTGAGCTCTTCGACCGATTCTACCTCGCTCTCATACGAACCAAGCCGCCAGAGTTCTCGTCTCACGCGCTGCCGGTGGCAGCTGTGGACGAGGAGGGCTCGTGGTCGTACCTCGGGTTTCAGTCGGGCGACCCACGTCGGGATGTGCGGAGCTTGGGGGAACTAGCGATGCAGTGTCTGGTGTTCTTTGCGGAAGAGTACACCGCCCGTGCGTGCTCTATGCTGAAGGAGTCCCATCATCCAGGACTTTATTATCCACTTGCTGCCACCGGTATGAACGTCTGCAGCTGGCTCGTCGAGAGCCTGGACAGGGGCGAACTGGACCCATTCTTCTTCAAGAACTCCCTACCGCCGCTAGAGACATTCAGCTGTGTGTTCTGCTACTGTATGTTGGAGTTCCATCGCGCATGGCATGTGTCTTCTCCCGCCAACATGATGGAATTCGGTCAGGTTGCGAGCCGTTTTCGAGAGGCGCTCAGTGACACGGTGCGGTCGTTAGAGGAGGCACCCCACTGCTCGACCGGCCAGGAACTCGTTAAAGACTTGAGGTGAGTGTTTGATTCATATTGAACCCAGGTCTTGGGTGCTTGGTGAATACGTCGGCGACAAGTCTCTCTCACTCTCTCCCATCAAGTGCGTCTAGTCGACAACTTCGCATCCGAGCGCTTGGGTGACAATTTAGCGCTTGGGCAAGACTTATTCACCAAGCAATCTGTACACTGTGTGGAAGGGGATGCTTACTCACTCGGGGACCGATCGGCCTACATATCTCCTGCCCGAAACCAACTAGAACTGTGTTCACCTCCAGAAACAGCGATTCCGGAAACAGCTTCTCCAGTTGCTTCTCCGTCTGCAGGGGCGTCTTGGTGCTGACCCACCCCAGCCGGTTCGCCACTCGGTGGACGTGCGTGTCGACAGCGATCCCCTCGTTACGCCCCCAGGCCACACTCAGCACCAGGTGTGCCACCTTTGGCCCGATACCTGGTAGCCGAGTCAGTTCCTTGAATGTCGTAGGAATGTCGCCAGCGTAATCATTGAGAATAATATGACTTGTCTGCTGCAGGTATTTAGCTTTGGTTGCGTGAAACGAGACGCCTCTGAGCACCTCGGCAAGACGTGCCTCCTTCATATCGACAAGTAGTTGGGGGGAGAGGCCAAGATCTCGCAGTCTACCCATGCAAGCGGCGTTCGCTTCATCTCGCGTTTGACTGGAGAGTATAAGTGATACTAGGCAGTGGAAGCGCTGGGCAGCCGGCTCCAAGTCCGTCGGGTACTTTTCGCACCCCAGAAGATCCACTGGTGCGGTCCGAGACGCCCGCTGCTCGCTAATCCCAGAAAACAGCCCCACCTTCACAATTTTGTTCCACTGGCGTATCACTTGAGACGGCGTCTTAAATTCGGCCAGAGCGTCGCACACGACAACAGGATTCGTCAACGGCATAAGCCACGTAATAGATGGTTTTTACGTACGAGTCACTTCCCAGTCCGGTACGTATCGAAATGCTTAGTTGCGAGCTTGTACATAGGACCTTCCCAGTACACCTGGGAGCAGCGCTTGCAGACCCAGAAGCTGTCAAACACCTGCCGAGTGCACTCAAAAACCATGCCCTTCACAGCGTCTGGGCCTACGACGTTCCACTCGTCGCCGTTGCATTTCGCACAGCGCTTGCATATGTCCTTGCGGTCAAACGAGATCGCGAATTCGCGAAGCACCTCCTGTACCATAGCGGTGGTCGACAGGCGGTGGCCGAGTGGGTACGTGGGAACGGACCAGTTGTCCACGTACGAGGACGTAACAGGCCGAAGAACCACGCGATCGTCATGAGCGGCTGCGATAAGAACGTCTTTAGAGTTGTTCTGCGTTACGCCTCCGCACTTTCCTCACCGACGTGATTACGCAGTCAACGCCACAGCCTCGTAGCTGCCGGCCCACTTTCTCTATGCTGGACGGCACCACAAATCTCCATGGGGGATTACAGCCTACATGTTAAACAAAGGACGCTACTGACTGCGCTTGATCGCTTGGATTCGCGCCTGCCCCGCTTGAGGTATCACATCAGCTGCAGGCTTCGGCATTTGCTGGGGGGAAATATACTTAGGTAGTAGAGGTCGTTGCTTGATAAACGACGACACCAGTTCTGCAAGGGGGTAATCTGGTAGCCCGACGACAAGGCATTTCAGCAGTACCCAGGCATCTAAAGCGGCGTACACCGCATAGTCCTGCAGTAGTGGTCGGTACCCCCAGTTGAAGACCTGACAACCTTTCGGTAGTTCAATACCCAACACGGTCGAGACCACGGTCGCCAAGGAGGCGACTCGCATCCGTGGTTCCCGGTCGATAAAGTCGGGACGCCTCCAGACCAAGAGATCCCTCACGTCCGCCAAAGATAGCAAGGCAGTGTAGGCAGGCGAGGTGCACGTGACGTTAGGCCAATCATTATGCGAAAAAGAATGGCCCACCTTAAAGATCTCTGGATTGGAAAAAAACCGCTGAGCCATCAGCTGATGGAACTCCAGACCATGCGCCTGATCAAGGGTCTCCACGTCCACCAAATAGCAGATACCACAGGGCAACGCAACCTGCAGGAAGGATATGCCCTTGTAGAGGCCCAACACTTCGACAGTTGAACGGAATTCAGCGTCAACACCCACAACCTTCGCTTCCTGGCACCGATCAAGCAAGTTGTCCAGGTCGCTCAGCGTGGAGACCAGCCGGATGGCGATCAGACCCAGGCGACTCGCGATGTCGCCCTGGGCGCCGCGGATGGCCAGCGCCCCACGGAACTGGTACTTTGAGATTTCTAGGGAGATCGATCGAGCAGCGGACTCAGCCATCTCTCGGTGGGCTTGGTATGCCCTCAGCGCCGACTCCAGCATGTGCCAGCCGTAGGAGTTGGCGGTTTTGTACCGGCCGGTCTCGGTCTGTAGCTGGTCCGCCACGACATGCAGCAATGCCATCACCTCCTCCAGTTTCAGGGAGGACCCTCGCCCATGCATAGACTTGTGCAGGTACACGCTATGCCACAAGCTGCCATGGGCGAAGCAGTAACGGTACAGCCTAAGCGGAAGGGGAGATTTCTTGGCGAACATATAAACTCCGTTGGAATCGCGTTCCGCGAGGCTCACCAGCAGAGCAGGGAAGTCTGTTGGGTTCAGTCCATGAGATGTAATCAGCTTCTGAGCTACCTTGGGTGAGGACTCGACCTGAGCCTCTATGACATCGGTCAGAATGTCAGGGAACCGGCCGATGAAAGCTTGACATTGTGTAGCCGAAAGACCTCGCAGATAGGGCCTCAGATCGAACTTCAAGCCTAGAAGCTTCACCATGGGCACCAGGGCGTCGAGGTTCGGCTTCTCTTGTCTAGCGTAGTGGTTTGCATATTCTAGGAGACGATCGGTCGGCACGGGAACATTCTCCACGGACCAGACACGGGTCCACTCAGCTATCTGGTGGCGAGGAAGTCGGTCGAACGTATCGTACACCAGCCTCAAAGTATCTTCGCCAACACAAGGCTCCAGCGATCCACGACTGTCTACTAAAAGGACATAGGCCGAGGCCACGATATCAAGCACGACATGCTGGTCCGAGTCCTTCAATCGCATGACATCCGTCAAGAGAGAGCGCGTGAGAGTGTCAAATGACTGGTTAAATGCCAGATCGCCTGCACGGGGAATGGTGACACCTGCGATGCCGGATAAAGCCTTGAATATCTGCTTCTTTTGATACTCGTGCTGTAGATCCAGCAGACACTTCACCAGGGCGCCATCTTTGCGTGCATGCTCCAATCGCTTCGATATAACCGCCAGAGCCTCGGCCGTGAAGTTACTGGGTTGAGTTGCCTTCTGCTCCTGCAATTTCTTCGCCATCTATATGCGGATTAGTTTAAACACAACAACTTCAGGTTCGGGACAGGAAGATGTTATGCACACGATCCCGCCCTCGGGAGGAACGCTAACGGCCTCCCAGGACATACAAACACTCACTGGTACCCACGAGCCGTCACGCTTGACCGTCAGGGGCTCAGGCTGGCGGTCCGAAAACTGCAGGGGAGCGGAGGTGTGAGTGGCTAGTTTTTGTGCCTCTGGCAGCAGCGCTCTCAGCGTGCGCAGACAGCTTCGTGTCGCCTCCGACAGGAGACATGAGGGTTGGAAGCCTGAGCGGACCGTGTATCCAACCAGCATCAGATGATGATAAACGTTGTAGCATGCCCTGTCAGGTTGCAGCACGGTATTGACTTCCTCGCTGGTGAGGGACGTGAGCACCTCGTTCTGCAGTTTGAAAAGTGCCAGCCGTCTGTCGGTGAACAGGAACAAGGTCTCCACAGGAGAGAGCACTCTGACGGACTCGGAAGAGGCGATCTCTGGCAGCAGGTCTCGGAGTGGCCGATCCCTCCCGACTTTGTGGAACGTCCGACCCCGCAACCTGACGACGAGAGCTCCGTCAGGCAGCAGTACGCCCACGCCTCGATTCTCTCGAAGTCTGGGAGGGTCCATTTTCGGCAATAAGTGCGATGCTGCCCCCCAAAACAGACCTTAACCCACACCTCGACCTCCGCTTCCAACGATCATGGCCAGAAATGGCACCGAAAATGATGCAGCGACCACCTGAAGCTCCTGAGGAAGCTGTGTCCACTGTGCCTGCATTTCGCAAGCGTCGCTGCTGCATTGAGTCCATCAACGCAACTAACTACAACGTGTTTCGAAATAGCTTCCGAAAGACCAACGAGAATGTCGTCCTGCTGCCAGAAAAGGGGTGCCTCACAGCCCAGGCGCCCAAGAGAGCACACACACGGGACTCTGGGTTCGTGGTGTCATTCAACTCCCTTGGCGTCTTCCTATCCATCGGAGGAAATGTGGCGGCGTGTGAGGAGTACAGCTCCTGGATGAAGAAGAAGCTAAAGGCCAACGATGACAGTACTATAAAGGAGGGAGGCCGAAAGCTGAACCTCATGGGCGCCGTTGACGTTCCTGACGGCTGCCATCTCCTGCTGTATGAACTGAACATCTTTCTACGAGAGGAATTTCCCCAGTGGCGAGTGCTCTACGATCCTGGTGTGACTGATGTGCTTTGCTTCACTAGACGTGGATCTACGCGTACCTCAGAGGAGGACGATGACAGTCTGCAGATGAAGGCTGCAGATGAAGGAGCTCGACAGGGAACACCACTGCAAATCCTAGCACACCAGATGCGTACCGAGGAAAACGTCTCACTGAAGGAGAAGGAGAAGAACGAGGATGTGGAGAACCCGCCAGACGAGTGGCTCTCCGCGGTCTTCGTGCTAACCCCGAGGAGTATTGTCGTGCACAAAGCGCCATCCGAGCCAGCGTTAGACCAGGCTTGGGAGCGGACGTTCCCCTTGCTGAAGCGCTTTCTGTTCAACCCAAACGTCTTCAGACACAATGTCAAGACGTTCCAGGATCTCTTCGCGCCTTTGTGCGCTCAAGAGATGCGGAATTAGGTCTCATAGGACCAGTGATCCCAGAGGGTCGCTTGCAACAGCAGGTGCGGGTCGTCGAATTCCCAGGATACCTTCTTGGTCTTCCTGTCGATATGCGGCACGAGCGGCCAGCCCAGTTGCAGGGTGTACCACCGCCGATGGTGAAGTGCGAACCCCTGCTGCCCGATCCACTCGACCTGCAGAATCTGGAGTCCTCCGTGGCGCTCGTTCGCAATATCATGCAGGTCCGTGAGGAATCGGCCCAGCAGCTTGGTGAACTTTGCCTTGTCGATTCCCTTGAGGAGTTCGAGGGATTCCAGCGGCTCTCGCTCACCGTGCCAGGAGCTGTGTCCAGGTTCTATGGTCGACATAACGTGTCTAAGGTGTCCTCTGATCTCAGCCCACGGAGCCCAGTCCAGAGCGTCCATCTCGAACCTCGACATCTCATGGAAGGCGCGCAGGAACCTGTTGATGTCCACTTGTTTCTGGCCAGACTGCTGCGTCCTGCATTGCACCACGTTCGAGCGGTGACAACTGTGTCTCTGAGGCAGCAGTGGGTCGCAGGAGATGATGTGACGGGATTCCAACCTGTCCAGGGACACGCCCACGTGTCCCCTTTGGTTTGCGGCGCTGAGAGGCCCTGCGCAACCTGCAGTCACTTTGAGTTGTTTCAAAATTGTGGGGTTCGTGATTCGTTGCGAGAAGCGTAGTCGTGCAGTGCTCATGAACCATTGCAGACTGTCACGCCCTGAATGAGCAACCACGTTACCTCCCACAAAAGCCAAAGCTGGGTTCTGGGACGAAGGCAGGGGGTATAGTGTGATAGAAGGGTGCGGCTACCAGCAACTTGCGAAAAGCCGCAGTGGTTGCTCGGTTCCAGTCCCGACATACACACGAAACTGTCATCACATCGACACCGGTCAGAAAGCACAGCACGCTAAAAAAAGGAGCCGAGTCGCCTCGAAGGAGAGGAGTAGTCATGGGACAGAACGGACCAGTGCAAAAGGCCGAATTTTTGCCGGCGAAGGCTTGGCTTTGTACACTCTGGACACACTATGGTAAGAATACAGGAGTGTTTTCTCTCTAACGTCGTCGCAGGCAAACGGACCTCGATTCCATCTCAAGCGTATCAACACACCCAAGTACTGGTATGTGTCCAAGATGAACGGCATCTTCGCGCCACGACCTGTGTCGGGTCCCCACAAGAAGCGCGAGTGCCTTCCTCTGGCTCTTCTTCTCAGGGACCGCCTGAAGTATGCGTTGACGTATGAAGAGTGCAAGCAGATCCTCCGTCTGAGGAACGTAAAGGTCGATGATAAGACCCGTACGGAGCGACGCTTCCCTCTGGGTATCATGGATGTCGTTAGCATCGAGAAGAGCAATGAGCACTTCAGGATGCTTATGGACCCCAAGGGACGATTTGTGGCGCACGCTATCCCCAAGGAGGAGGCTACCTACAAGCTCCTCCGGGTCAACGATGTGAAGACTGGCATCAAGAATATCCGTCAGGGAGTGACTCACGACGGTCGCACCATCCGCTACCTTCAGCCTGGAGTGAAGAAGAACGATTCTCTGCTCTTCGACCTCAAGGAGAAGACGGTGAAGCAGGTGATTAAATTCTCCCCTGGAAACTTGTGCTTCGTCATCAAGGGCACCAACGCTGGCCGAGTTGGAAAGATCTCCCACATCGATACTCCTGTTGGTGCAGAGATGTCTGTGAGCATCACTGACGCGAAGAACCACAAGTTCATTACTCTTGCCAGGAACGTCATGGTGCTCGGAGAGGGGAACAAATCTGTCATCACACTTCCCCGCGGCATGGGTGTCAGATTGACCAACACTGAGGACAGGGCCCTGAAGCTCCAGAGCCGACAGAAGTGATAGGTCAATAGAGTGTATGAACAAAAGCCTAATTCAAATGGACGATGAGAGGGTCTTCTGGGGCTCTGCTCTTGGCCCTCGATATCGTATGCCTGGAAAACACCGAGACCGTAGGTCCCGAAGGGCCCCAGTCAGTCAGACACACCTGTTGGCTGGCTGTGGCGAGGGCGACACATCCGTAAGGAAGACCCCCCACTGCTGCTGATCCACGTGAAGGATGCTAAGCGCTTACCCATCCTCGGTCTGATCACAGTGCAAGTTCAAGCTCTCGACTACCAGGAGACCGCCCGACCTCCGCAGTACTGCCCCTCCGCTGATCACAACTTTAATGTTAAGTTCGCAGGGGCCGTTACGCGGTTTGATGGGCCACTATTCATCACCTTGTTAGCCAAAGGCGTGTTCGTGAGCCTGAATGCCGGGTTCCACACAGCGTGACAATAAGCCAGCAGGGCGAGCGTCTTTCCAGCTGTCAAACCTGATCCGCGATGGAAACGTTGTCAGCCTATTCGGCGACGACCGGCTGCATTGTCGCTATGAAGGGTACTTCCCTCTGGATCTGAGGGGCTGCTATGCGGGAAAGATTCGATTGGAGCTCGTGGCCTCTTTGCCCAGGGAATCGGCTCCCGAGAAACTTGAGGCGGCTCTCATTCGCCAACTTGAAGCGCAGAAGCAGGACGATTTGCATGCCGCTGGGAAGCAGCCGGAGCTGCTGTCTCGAGACGACAGCGTGTTGAACAGCGACTCAGGTTCCGAGACTCAATGGGTTCAATGGTGGGTCGAAATGAAGAAGCACGTTGTGACTGGGAAGCAACATTCCCCTTTTTCGGTGCCTCTGCTGTTTCCTGGGCCTGCGTGGGAGGAGTGCCTTCGACGCAAAGAAACACGGGATAGAGGCACACAGGCAACCCCACGAGTTGTTGACGAAGTCAGAGAGGCCCGTCTAGACCGCAATCCAGCGGTACTCCCGGAGCTATTCAAGGTGGGGAAGTGGACAGAGCACGGACCTGTCGAGGTCAGTTCCGTCTCAGAACGCTTCGACAAGATTCTTCTACCCGCTGTAAAAGCAGACAACTTCTCTCGACCGCTTCCTAACACGGAAGACAAGAAATCAGTGCAGCTGGAGAAACTCCGGACGACGAAGGCGACATCCTCCGATGGTGAACGGGGGGCATACACGCAGATCACGTCGGAATCGGACTCCGCCAACGAGAACGCACCGCTGCATCATCTTTTCGACCCTAAAGGGTCAAGTATTTTTGATCAGATGACCGAAGAGCACCTACCACTCATGAACCCCAGTGACGACCTACCACTCATGAACCCCAGTGACGAAGAGCACCTGCCTCTCATGAACCCTAGTGACGAAGAGCACCTACCTCGCATGAACCCCAGTGACAACCTACCACTCATGAACCCCAGTGACGAAGAGCACCTACCACTCATGAAGCCTATTAACGAAGAGCACCTACCACTCATGAACCCTATTAACGAAGAGCACCTACCACTCATCAACCCTAGTGACCGAGAGCATCTACTTCCGACGCAGCCGCTTTTCGATCGCAGCACACATGATCCGTTCTCATCGACGGCACAGGATTGGTTAGAGTTCGAGGAGGCACTATAAAAAGTAGGGGGACAAGCGCTGGGTGACGGCTGATGCCCTGCTTTCCTCTGTGTCGGCGAACTTGAGTGGCGTCTGCTCGTAACTTGCAGAAATCTGCAGAACAGAAGCAATGTTGCCACACCTGTAGCAGTAGTTCGGCGCTGACCACACGGTACAGCATGTCTTTCGATTTGGGTAGACGTAAGAGAACCCGTCCATGACCAGCTGGTGGGCTCTTGCGACTAGATCGACATCGTTCACGTGATTGAACTCATCAACGACATTGGAACCGAACAGCCAGCCTGCACCCCGCGGATTGACCTCCCAACCCTCTATATCTTCGGGGTCAGACCACACGAGATCTCCAAAGGCTCCCTCGTGAGGGATCTCGAGAACGCGCGATAGTAGTCGAATTTGATCGATGTGCTTCACGTCCGGAGACAGGCCGCCATGAACGCAGAAGATTCGGCCATCCACAACAGCCGCCAGCGTCAAAGAGTCGAAAAGGTCCGTACAGTACCGCCACACATTTGGGTTGCCGTACTTTCGGACGACCTCGTCGTAAAACCCGTAGACTTGGGTGATCTGACGTGACTCGTGGTTGCCCCTCAGCA
>NW_027178811.1:0-27667 GCF_019968985.1 Porospora cf. gigantea B | reverse complement strand
TGACAGATCTGTAACCGGAATTCTAATTAGTCAACGACTCCACATCGATGGTGGCAACCATACGTTTACCGACTGAGCCAAGGAACACGAACTCCTGGTTTGCCTCGATCAGACACCCAGCTTGCTGGAAAAAGTTGCACTCGCAGCCCATGTTGACGTCTAGGCACAGCGCGTTCTCCTCTTCTCCCAGTACCAGCTCCACCTTCCCGCTTTGTCGAATTCGAAGGCGGCCCAGTCTCCCGGCGGGCAGCCCAGACAACGTGCTGGCCTGGTAGTCGGTCGCCGTGTCAGTGGCAGGGGTGGGGTCCTGCAGAGCAGGTTTGCCGAGCTGGGCATTCAAATGCGCCTGCCGCTCGTGCTCTCGTGCCTTGATTTTGGCGATGTCGAGTTGGGGCAACGACCGAGGGAGCTGCACCAGCAGCCACCCGTCGGTGGACATGTCAAAGTCGTGTTCGTCGAACGCGGAGCGCTCGAAAAGCATCTTGGCAGCGTTCCGGTTGGCTTCGTCTACGTGCACAGCGCATGGACGGGAGGTGCGTTTGGTCTCCTCCAACTCTCGTTGGACAAAAGGCAGGGCAATGGGTCGGTAGGAGGACCATTTGTCGCTGTCCGCAGCCCACGCGAGGTCGGTCAGGTCCTTGCTTGAACCCGCGCCCTTTTTTCGTCCTCCTTGGGCCTTGTGGATGGCCGACTGGCGCTGCTTGTCGAGGCGGTCCAGTGCGGCCTGGTCAACTTTGTGCACAGCGCGTTTCGCAGCAGCTTTGGGAGAAGAGACCTGGGTTCGGTTCTTCGACAGCAGACGACTGACCAGCTGCCCGCCAACATCCACGTGTCGCTCCTCCGTTAGAGGGTTCTTGGCGCTCTGTAGCGCCACGCCGGCCGTGACGTTGGGTGCGAATTTCGGTCTCGAAGCAGGTTTGGATGCAGTACCCACGAAACCTCGCATGCTTGGGTGACTGATCGACCGAATGGACATGGGAGTGAGAGGGTCGCTCGCGTCAGTATCGACTGGCTTCTTAGGAGTCGTAGGCGTCTTGGGCTCAGTAGCCTTTTTGGCTGTGGCCTTGGCAGCTTTCTTTGGGGCCATACCGAAATTCGACCTTTACGGGTCTCACAGCACTCTGGCGAACGCTCTACGTGCTCATCAAACCTTCACCGATCGTGATTTGCAGAGAATATTTTGCTTATACCACTTTTTCGAGAATGGTGGTGATTCAGCAGGCTGCGGTTGCATCGCTGACCAACGTACTTGCTTCGTTCACGCAGCTTGCAATTCTGGCGACGGAGGAGAGGGCTGTCTGCAGCCACACGGGAGTAGCCAGGTTTCCGCAGTGGATTTGGATATCCGGTGAGAAAGGCTCCGGAAAAACCTTTCTGTGCCGAGAAGTCCTTTGTAAGCAGCAGGACTGTGATGTGGTTTGGGTCAAGGAGGGCCAATGGCCGGATGTATCTATCACTGCGAAGGACACAATCATGGAAGCCTTCTTTCGAGTCACTGTTGTAGTCTTCGACGAGTGGCGACCTCCAAACGAGGAGATACTGCTGCATGCCTCGCTGCACTGGACCACGCGACCTGTTCTCGTCGTATGCGTGGGCTTGGTGCCTCCGGCGGCACACTTCCAGGTGGCGATGCCGAAAGCCCATCAGTACAGCAGCCAAGATAGGCTCCACATTCTCCGGCACCACCTAGGTGAGGACTGCCCCCAGTTGCTGGCTGACGAAACGGCCGGTCTGTTGCCAGGCGACTTCCTGCCGCTGGCCAACGACGCGAGCGTGGCGGCCTTGTTGGAGGGCCACGCAGTGGGCTGGCGGCACGTCGCCGAGGCCTGGAAGATGGGGAAAGGTGTGCTGAACCTGCGGTCTCATGTGGTGACTCACGCTCCGCGGTGCCCACCCTTGGACTCCGCCGGCCAGCGACTTACCGGCCTCAAATCAGGGGTATGGGACGTAAACACGACAATCCAGTTGGAAGGGCTAGTCCAGACATTACGCTCAGGGTCGGAGGCCTCCTTGGTGTTCGTGGAAGGCGGCGCAGGGGCTGGCAAGTCGTTCGTTGGTCGCGTCCTGGCGGAGGAGGCGGGCGCATTGCACCTGAGTTTCGACCTGGGCACCGTCACCCGCCCTATCCTTGGAGACAGTGAGCGTGCGCTAACCTCTCTTCTACGAAGTGTCGCGATGGTTCCGCGAAGCGTACTCGTGTTCGAGGGCGCAGAGGCGGTCGTCACAGCAAGCCGCCAGGAGGAGGCGTACTTGGAGGGTGGGCGGCTGTTTGCAAACGGCGAAACACGCTCCGCGTTGCACAGGCGTCTATGTGCTGTTTTTCTGCAGTGGACTCGGCACCTCCCACCATGCGCAGTGGTGGTGATCCCCGTGAGCAGCGTGACCTCAGTGGACTCGAGACTGCTGAAGCCCCACCGACATCTGGCGACACTCAGTCTGAAGCCGCTCTGTGAAGCCACAGCCAAAGCGATCTTCTTGAAGTTCGTCACCGCGAGATCAAGCTCCCACATACATCCGCTTCAACTCGGGACGCCTGCCGCAATCGTTGCGCGCTGCGAGGAGGCTGCCGTGCGGTGTGTTGGGGACGGCAGAAAGTGCCTGGCCCCGGATGACTTCACCTGACCTTCCTCTCTTTAGCCAGACCCTTCTCAAGACTGTTGATGATATCTGGTCGGAGGCCACCAACACGACCCTTAAAGCCACCAAGCTCCTTGAGGACCTGGTACGTGTGGAGGGTATCCTTGTGCTGTGTGCCCATCAAACAGCCGTTCTCCACGCACCACTTGATCGCGATGATGGACTTGGGGTTTTCTGCTAGGAGACTTTCGTAGAAGCCTCGTGTGCCGTCACCATTGGGGGGCGTCACGTTGCGCTGGCCGGCCTTGAAGAACTTCTCGGCACCTTGGGGCTCCGCGTCTGTCGCTTTCGCCTTGCTCGTCGCCCGCTTCCCCTCGGTTTTCTTGACCAAAGTGCGCTTCGCAGTTCTCTTCGTTATGGTTTTCGCAGTCTTTGCCGGCTTCTTGTCTTTTTGTTTTGATGAAGGTTTCTTTTTGGACGCGTTTGATGCTTCGTTCTTGGTGCTCTTCGTGCTTTTGGTGCTCTTCGTAGCCTTGGTACCCTTAGTACTTTTGGTGCTCTTAGTGCTCCTAGTGCTTTTAGTGACCTTTTTTTCTTTCGGCAACAGCGGCTCCTCGAGGGATGCAGACGACACAGCCTGTAGTCAGGGCAAACATTCACTTACTCTGGCCATCTCAAATCCTTAATTTTAATAAAGTGAAAGATCTACGCTTACTTCGACTGGACAGTTTTTTTCGCAAGAGACGTGGAGCTGGACCTCATGACAGATCCCGATAGACTACCATATCTCCGCATACAACGTGGAATGCTCCAGAGGGAGTACGTTACGGCAAGGCCTCATAGTCTGATGTCTTGCCGCATCACGTTGATAGAAATATCTTTGACTTTAGTAGCTCATCATGTAGATAGAGATATATCCGCTGTCTAACTTACTCCGCATACAGCGGAGGACGTTCCAGAGAGCGAACATTATAGCAAGGCCTCATAGTCTGAAGGTAGATTGCAAAGCCGCGCCACATTGACAATCTCCGCTGTCTAACTTACCCCGCATACAGCGAGGGATGTTCCAGACAGCGTACGCTATAGCAAGGCCTGGCTGACAGGTCCCGCCTGAACAGCGGTAATTGCTGAGGTCATAATTCATCTGAGAGTAGGGGAAATGATCATTTCCACCAGCATCAAGTGTGGGGCATCTGTGGGGCCAGTCACACCTGGGATAAATAGTTTGGGCTCGCAGCCATCATTGGAGCATTCCGTAGTCGAATTATTCCCTTCAATTAATTGCCGAAAAGTACGATGGTGCGAATTATCCCGCTGAAAACGCCCAGTGCTCTAGGTCACGACCCCCTAAACCACCCCCTTGACGGGCGGGTCCTGGAGGTCCTGGGGGAACCGGGGTACGGGCAGCTGCCGCCTGTGGGGGCTAAGGTGGTGGTCACAGAGGAGGATGGCGTGGAGGTCCATGACATACGGCAGTTTGTGAAGGACCCGGAGGTGTTGCCAAGTACGCATCTGCATTTGAAAGGCAGCTGCCGTGGGCTGGATAGAGGAAGTTTCCTCAGCCAGCTGGGCATCTTGCAACCCGACATGGTGAGTCGGATCCGACATCTGACAACGCTCACATGCCTAGCCAAGTATCTTCTGATGGAGGAGTCTGTTTACTCCACTCTGGATCTCTTCCGGACGCAACTATGGCCGAAAGTGGTCTCGCGGCCATTTCCACAAGAGGTGATCAGCCCTCTCGAAGACTTGGACTCCTTCTTACCTTGGTTTGTGCAACACCTAGAGGGGCGTGTCCTGCACACGGAGTTGTCTCTGGAGCGACTGGTACTCAACACAACATGGATAGCTGGGTGTTGCCGGCTTCTGGTGGTGGGGCTGCCCAGACTGGCGTCGTCGCAGGCGTATCTGACCTTTTTGCTGCAGGCGCTGGGCGAGACAGAGTCATCCTCGTCCTGCGAAGGTGTCGAGAGCCTTCGCAGGCAGTTGGGTATAACCAACTGTTACGCAGTGGGAATGCCGTCTCCAGTGACAAGTGCCCTCCCACGGAAGCCGCCTCCGCCTGAGAGAGCAGCTAGCAGCGACAGTTTTTTGGAGGCTTTCACAGGTCGGCTTGGCACTCCCAACGCCCGCGCTAGAAAGGTCGTTAGGCGAACGGCAAGGGCTGACGTGAGGTCTGATGCCGGTCGGCGTGGTTCCTTGGTGGTTGTGGAGTTTGACGGACCGGAAGCCGCACGAAAGTTGTGGGACCGGCTCACACAAGGTTATGCCCACTTCTCTGGCCGAAGGCTGTTCGCGTTCGCGGACCCAGTGGGGCTAGTCAGCGTCACGGAGCGACTGTGCCCAAGGCTGTCGTCGGGGTTGGCCTCTCGCCCACCTCAGTCAGCTCCCAACGCCCAGCTCACCGTTTACCTTCCTCGCGTCTCGCAAGATTGTATGGCAGCGCTAAAGTGAGTGACTAGGCCCTCCTACAAGCAGCGTGTTTTTCAACTCCCTCCGACAGCTGTCATCCAAAGTGCAGGGTCCCAAAGAGTGCTTCTGGAACCTGTCCCTTGGTACTGGTGTCCTGATCTTTCCGTCCACGGAGGTCCGTGACTGTTGGGTGTCGCCAGGCGACCAGTGCACCATCAACGTACCTGCCTCTCTGATGCGAGCGCCCTTGACCTCCGGGGAGTTTGACGAGGCTGTGCTCGGTTCCGCCGTATCCGTGACGGGCTCCCGATTCAGTCTGGGGCCCTACGTCACGCCATGCGTCTTAGGGCGTGTGGAGGCCTTCCAACAGTGCCTCCGACGCTGCCAGGCGACTGTGCCGCCTCCGCAACCAACCACGTCCCCAGCCACCGCTCATGTGTCTTCAGACAGCAGTCCGAAAGGAGCACCAGCCACCTCTCGTGTGTCGTCAGAGAGTAGTCCGAAGGGAGCACCAGATGCCATTCCGAGACGTGCAGTGGTGAAGCCCTCGGAGGCCTCCCGAAAAAGGCCACCCGATGGCCAGGGAGTCGTCCGCTTGGCAAAGAAAACAAAACGCGAGGAAAACCAAATCGACCTGGAAACTCTCACGCGTGAGGAACGCAAGGAGCACCGAGATCTGCGACGTGCGGAAAAGGAGCGCCGACGGCAGGGACGATTGCGTCGACGGGAGGCCAAACCTGCTGACGTGCAGGCAAGCCAGGCACGGGAGGCTGGGAACAGCGCGAAGACCACCCCACCTGCTGACGTGCAGCCAAGCCAGGCACGGGAGGCTGGCAACTGCGCGAAGGCCACCCCAGAGGTGCGACCAGTAGTCAATAGCGCCACAGCCAGCCCCAACGCCAACAGATCGAGAAGCAGTAGCGCCAAGGCGAGCCCCGAAACTCGCAGCGCCAAGGCGAGCCCTGAAACTCGCAGCGCCAAGGCGAGCCCTGAAACTCGCAGCGCCAAGGCGAGTCCCGAAACTCGCAGCGTCAAAGCGAGCCCAGAAGCGCGCGCAAGCCCGAAGGCCAGCGCCGCTAGCAGGTCGAGAAGCAGTAGCGTCAAGGCGAGCCCCGAGGTGCGACCGGCAGGCAGAAGCTCCAAAGCCAGCCCCGATGCCAGCAGATCGAGAAGCAGCAGCGTCAAGGCAAGCGGAAGTGTCAGGTCCAGCTCGGAGGCTGGTAGATCGATGAGCAGTAGTGTCAAGGGCAACCCAGGCCCTCCCGCGCCGAAAAAGCCCATCAAATGTCAAGCCTCTGGTGAACCCGATCATCCGCGAGCACGTGACGCCTTCGGACCCAGCAAGCCTGTCAGAGCGAGCAAAAGGTTGCAGGCACGACAGGAACGAAGACGCCAGGAACAGAAGCCTGATTGAAGTCTGTTATCTCCGGCAAAATATTATGTGGCGACATTATCGCGACGACGACAAGGACAGTGCGTAAACTGTGTGCAAAACACAGCCCCGTCCATCTCAATACCAGACAACTCCCGAACTGAGAACACAGGCCCCGCAACAGTAATTGCCGGCCCTGTTTTGACTGTGGACCGCCGACCAACTGTTAGTGCAGCGTCCTATTCCGGCCCGACTTGTAGACCGAGCACCGGCTGCTTAAGCTGGGCCGATGGATTGCTGGTGCCGCCGAATCCGTTGGTGCATGTCGATCGGCGAGCTAACGAAGAGCGTCTGAGCATCAGTGGGTTTCGGCCATTCTATTTACAGATGTCGACTCCCTCCAGCTGGTGTCCGATCTGTCATACCCGATGGTCACTGTATGCTCGCTTGGATCGTCCCAATCAGGGCTGTCACACTTCCTTAACCAACTGCTCGCGCTGCGCGTACGTTTTCCCTCTGCAAGACGGCCTGAGGGGAGCACTCCGGGAGCGTATGTCGCCGTCGTGAAGCCTGCGGAAGTGCCGTTCGCATTGGCCGTTATAGACTGCCAAGGATTCGGCAGGCTAGGCACGAACCTGGCCACGGAAGCGGCCTTGCTGCGACTGATGCTCCTACTAGCCGATGTGGTGCTGCTGTCGGATTCAGGGAGCGAGGTACTTCGGACCTACCCAGACGTGAAGCCACAATCATTCAAAATCCTGGCACGAATCAATAGATCGCTAACGCGAGACACCTGGGAATTTTCAGCTGAGCTGTTCCACCAATCCTACGAGATCGACGCACCTACCGACTACACCTTCGAGTACCAGGAGAAGCATCTCGGTATCTTACAACAGCGGCTCGCGGACTGGGGAGCCCTGTGAGTTCCCTATCGCCTCCTAACCAGCGTATCTGCCATGCGTTCACCGGTGTTGCCGTCGCTGTGGGCCCGTTTGATCGAGCAGGCTATGGAGCCAGATTTCGATAGGCGGCAGGTCGTGCGAGGTTGGGCCGTGCAGGAGGTCCTGGCCCACATAAGCCGGTGAGCGCGATGAGGATCGCGGATGCAGAAAGGCGGCAGCTTTGGAGGGGGTGACGCAGCGTCACCGTGCAGACGCAGCGAAGTTCTTCTCCAAACATGAAATTGAGCAATCACTGGCAGTCGTACGAGTACTGCAATCCGTGGACGAGCAAGACAAACGGTTTATCTACGAAAGGTGGTGGAGCGCCTACTTGCAGTTGTTCCAAGCCACTGTTGAGCGCTAAACGAAAAATTTTCAGCGAGCAGGAACGCCGTTTACAGTCACATTTGGGTATGTCTGGAACACGTCAACCCATCATAAAAGATCGGGACTTACCTGAAGGCCGCCTTCCTCGCCGGGGGTGATCTTCACCGTAACTTTGACGTCATCATCGGCGAGGCAACCACAGGCGCGATCCCCAGTGAGCGTGTAACGAGAGTTCTCCGTGAAGTACGGATGACCTCCTTCCAAGGTGGTGGTCATTCCTACGTTGTCGTGGACGGTTTCGTCGGAGCTGATCGACTCCCAGGACTGCCGTCTAACCACACGCTGATGGGCGACAGGGATGCGAACGCGGCCAGGCAGCATAGGTTGCTTTTGCGAGGCCAGTGCAATGGCTTGCTTTCGCTTCTGCAGAAACCATTTTGGAAGACAACAAAACAATACAAAAATACAATCGAGATTAAATGATATTCACCTTCCGTCGTTTCCGCCACGCGTAGGTTCCCAGACCTCCCACCAACCCAATAAACAGAGCAGATAGCCCACCCCAGATCCAATACGGCGCTGAAGACGCTGATTTCTCTGGCGCAGGCTGTTCTGGCGCTGGAGGGCTCTGCTGATGCTCGTCTTCGTTCCGGAACGTGTGGAGTCGTCCCACGTACGCTTTTCGGGAAGGCATGAGAAATCGGGGATTTGAACGGACAGTATGGATTTCAGCTTGTCGTTGGACTCTGAGGGAGCCTGGATAGCGGCTGCCTCGGACCCGCTGACTCAACGGAACCTGGTGGTGGAAATCTTAACTCGCTTCGTCGGCATTGGCGAGGCTGGAGTGCAAGAGCGCTATCCCCACATAGCTCCAGAGGATGCGTCCGTCGAGCAACAGATAGCAAGGCTGTCAGCCTACGGACTGGACTTGACGAGGCGGCTTATCAACGCCTCTAGAGACACCGAGGACCGTACACTGGTAGCAACTCAAGACGTTTTGCTACGCATTTTGAAATCTCGTGACAGCAAACTTCTCACCAATACATGCTTGTACTCTACTTTTTTGTGTAACCAGCACCTCCGAAGTTACCTTCAGTCGGCTCTTTGAGCAACGGAATTCATTGAGAAAAGTAGTTCCTCTGTACATCCTGATTAAACTAAGCGCTGGTCTTCACACTGTCATCACATGGGGTTCACGAAAAGAGGTCGCGATGTGCCAGTGGTGCTCATGGTGACTCCTGCCATGGGAGGGGCGGTTAACCGCGTATCCTGCTGACTCGGCGCAAGAACGTTGACTTTCGGGATAGGTGAGGGACCGGAGGTGATAGCTGGCAGCGCTTGTCCTGGGGGCATATTCGTTCTGGTTAGGACTGCTGGGTGGTCGCAGTGACCTGTAGTCACCCGCGCAATATGTAGCATCTTCTCCCTCTCCTGTCGGAAGGCGCGTACGCGGCCTGCAATGTCAGAGAAGGACTGCTGGAGCCGCACTTTATGTCCAGGCAACCACCTGGTCTGGTTGAATCGCTCGATCTCGTCCAGGTTTTCCACGGTCAATGTGCATAGTGTCTCAAGCGTGTCAAAGCCTGCGTTCGTGAAATGGGACGCAATCTCCGTGGGCAGCTTTTGAAACCGAAAAAACTCTACAACCTGCAGACGGTCCTTCTCCAGCTCGGGATCCCCGTTCCAGATGGACGAGAAGCCTGGCAGCAGGTGTGGGTAGTGCTTGCAGAGGAAGTCACAGATGAAGAAGACAGGGTTGGCGGGCTGCTTCTCGTTGATTTCCTGGGGGAGTATGAGTAGAAAACAATAAGAACACCTACCTGTGAGAGCCGCACGAAAAGTTGTTGCACTTGAGGGTTCTTACCAATGGATGAGCCGAAACCGCGATCCGAACTCGACGCCGAGGAAGTCATTCGTAAAACTAGGTTTTTAGACGCAATTCAAATTAGCTCATGCGTCTAGTACCAGCGCGCGTGCAGTGGGTGGGGAGGTGTGCTGGCCCAACTCAGGAGCTCGAACAGTTGAAGACCGAGAATCCATTCAACATTCGGGTGATGGCGGATGATTCGTATCAGCTGACAGCATCCTTCGATTTGGCAGACAACTCTGTGTACGAAGGGAAGCGATTTGATCTGGCTATCGTGCTTCCTGATTCATATCCGTTTTCACCCCCAGAGGTTCATTTCATCACTCCAATCTTCCATCTGAATGTCACAGAGGGCGGTCTGATCTGTATGGAGTGGGCTCCGGGCGGAAACGACACAGCATGACAAAGTGGTGTCAGGGAATGAACCTGAATGCGTGGCTCCGCCGGATTCAAAACCTATTGGCCACACCAGATGAGCGTAGGAACTGCTGCTCGCTTCACACAGAATATGCCGCGGACCCCCAGATCAAATGGGAGTACCGTCATCGTAATCAAGACTATCTGCGGAAAGCTCAGATGGACGTTCTGAGACACGACGTCAGAGCGTCGTCGTAGCCCAGCGATGTGTGTGTAATCATCAGCGGGTGCACTAAATTGCCAACCTGTGAACAGAAAGTTTTGCTTTTCACACTGAAATTGACTAATGACAACCTGTGAACAGAACGACATGGAGGCGGACTGCGCCATGTGCCTCTCCACGGCCTTCTCCCTCCGGCTGGACTGCGGTTGGGCGCTGGATTTAGAGCGTTGCGTGTCCACCATTCACCCACCCCCCGATGTGGACCCTAACCTGGTTCTGTCCCCCGTTACAGGAGAGGAGAACTGCTGGGTGAACCTGGGGTTTTATGGGTCCATCAACTGTTCAGCGCACCGAACGTGCCACGAGTGTCTGTCCAACTTCAACTGTCTCTGGTGCGACACCACTGGTGGCAGAGCAGCCATCAACGAGCTGCTGGGTGAGTATCTGGAACGACGCAAGGCTCTGGGCGACGACCCGTACGACGAATGGCTCCTCAGCGGAGACGTGGTGGTCAACCAGGCCTTTCTGGACATGACCAAGGTACTCCAAAGAGTGGACTTGATGAATGTGCTGGGGTGGGAGACGGACGTCGAGCTCATTCCCGATGGCTTGGCAGATGGGTACTGCTTCAGCGGAAAGTATCTCCACGGCAGGGAGAAGGTTTGTAACTACGACGGGATTCCAGGGTGGATTTATGACTTCGGCGAGTGCCCCACAGAGTTTTACGTGCCGTTGAAAGAGAACGTCTGGGGCAATCTGCAGCCGCCTTTGTCAAGCATGTGTGGAGTGATGTGCATACCGTTTTTGGCAGCGGTTGGAGGGCTCCTGATACTCAAGAGTTGGCCACCGAGGGCGTGTCATGACTGAGATGCGCCGTTCAACTGTGAATCGTGATGATGCCGTGTCATGACTGAAATGCGCCGATTCAACTGTGGGTCGCGTTGAGCGGCGACCCGTTTTCAACCTCAGCTGCCCCGCAAGAGCCTGAAAAGGTTGCACAATCAGACAATTTCGACATGGACGGCTCCCATTATGACGTGGTGGTTTGCGGCACCGGGTTAAAGGAGTGCATTCTCTCAGGATTGCTGTCGAAAAAGGGGCTGAAGGTTCTTCATGTGGACCGCAACGGATATTATGGAGGGGAGACCGCTTCTCTGACGCTTAGCAACCTCTACGAGGAACTCGGGGAAGGCGAGAAGCCACCGGTGGAGTACGGTGCTAACCGTCATTGGAACGTGGATTTGATCCCCAAATTCGTCATGGCCTGTGGCCGCCTAGTTAAAATCCTACTACATACGGGTGTGACCAAGTACCTGGAATGGCAGGTAGTGGAAGGCACTTACGTCTACGCCCATCAGAAGAAAGGTTGGTTGACGAGCGAAAAATACATCCACAAAGTGCCCGCAACTGAAAAGGAGGGCCTAACCAGTCCTTTAATGAGCCTGCTTGAGAAGAACAGATTCCGCCTATTTTCGGTGTTCGTTGCTCATTGGGAGCTGCGAGATCCTACGACGCACAAGAACGGGTCTTCTGTTTTTGATCCGGAGAAGACCCCGATGAGCAGCGTTTTCGATTCCTTCGGGCTCGCTGACACCACTATCGAGTTCATTGGGCATGCTGTCGCCCTGTACCCAGACGATAGTTACCTCCGACGTCCGTGTGGGGAGACGCTCACACGCATTCAGCTGTACCTGTACTCGCTGGCTCGGTATGGGAAATCGCCCTTCATTTACCCCATCTACGGGTTGGGAGGGCTCCCTGAGAGCTTTAGTCGCCTCTCGGCACTACACGGAGGCGTGTACATGCTGAACACCCCCATTTCTGGGTTCGAATATGACGTCGCCGGCAAAGTAACTCGCGTCATTGGGGAAAATGGACAGGTTGCCTTGGCAGGGAAGGTTGTCTGCGATCCCAGTTACGCTGAGCCGCATAGACGCCGGCGTACGGGAGAGGTCATTCGAGCGATTTGCATCCTCGACCACCCTGTAGCAGAGACAAGCGGCCGAAACTCGTGTCAGATCATCCTGCCTCAGAACCAGCTAAACCGTAAAGATGGTGAGTTGCAGCCAATCATCCCACGCAGATGTGTACATCACTCTTGTGTCCTCTTCTCATGGGGTGGCATTCGAAGGAAAGTACATTGCAATCGTTTCTACCACAGTGGAGACCAACGACCCCCTTGAGGAACTACAGCCTGGGCTAAAACTCCTCGCCCCCATTGAGCGGATGTTCGTGAAGCGCAGCATACTATACGACGCTGTCGACGACGGGCAGGCCTCGCATGTATTTGTCTCCAAGTCCTACGACGCCACGTCGCACTTCGAGTCTGCTACGGCCGACGTTGTGAGCATGTACGAGCGGATCACGGGGGAGCAGTTGGATCTGACCCGCATCAACGCGGACAACATCAACGACCAAGAGAACTCTTGCTAGTTTCAATACAAAATAATCTTGCTGCTTCTTTCTCTAGAGATCGGTGTAGCGGTGCCAGCGCAAAATTCCTCATTAACGCCGTAATGGAGCCTTTACAGCTCCGCTCGATGCGCGATCTTCTCCAAAGGCTGGAGAATATCGAAAGTGAGCGCTCCCGAGCAGTTCTGAACGTGGACATTCTCCGCCAAATGGCTCTGTGTGTACTGGGCCTAGGTACACCCTTCCTGTTGAGCGGGCCCAGCGGAGGGGGCAAGAGCTTCCTAATCAAGCAGCTTTGGTCCATGCTGCACGCTGAGTTGGACCTGGCACCGATCCTCTGGCTTTCTCTGGACGACTCCGTCGACAGCAAAGTCTTGCTTGGGTCGTGGGTCAGCGCTAAAGAACTGGGCTCTTTTGAGTGGCAGGACGGTGTGTTGGCCTCCGCTATGAAGTCGGGTCAATGGATCGTCATTGAGGATGTCGACCAGGCGAACTCAGAGGTATTGGCGAAGCTTTCGGAGCTCACCACCCACCGAAGTCTCTTCGTGTCTGAGCGACATGTTTCAGTGGATGCTCATGCCAACTTTGCGTTGTTTGGCACCGTGTCGCGGCCCAGCTTGAAGGTAGTGCGCGCTGAGCAGGACGTCTCCTCAGACATTCAACTACCCCCACTTCTGTTAGGGTGGCATCAAGGCGTTTGCCCTCTGATGACCGAATCCGCTGTGAACGATGTTATCTCTGTAAAGTTCCCTGAACTAAGCGGAGTCAGTGAGCTCCTCTCCAACGCCTACGTTGCGATGGTGACTTCGTTCCACTCACTGTGTCGAGGTGAGCGCCGACTATTCTTAACACAGGCGAAACCCGGCCCGTGTCGATCCGTCAACTTTTCGTCCTTTGCTCTCGGCTTCAAATGCTTATTCGCAGCAAAAACCTTCCGAAACCCCAGTCTAACCCTAACCCGTTCCTCAGGTGGAACTCCGACTCTAAGCGTAAAGCAGTCGTCTGCGCCCAGCAAGTTTTTGCCGCTTCCATTCAAAATCCGTAGGTGGTCTCTGGCCTTACCTGTGTCTTAGACCTGACTGATGTGTTCCAGGGACCTTCGCACGCGACTAGCGTCCAATTTCGCCTGGAGCCTGAATCTCACCCACTCTGGGTCCGACTTCGACAGCCTTGGCGATACATGGCGCACCCTCCTTCCCGAGACCAAGTCCTCCGAATCCACCTTCGCTATGACATCTGTGCAGGCCAAGCTCTTGGAAAACCTCGAGGCATGCTACGTGTGCGGAGAGCCAGTGCTGCTCGTTGGCGACACAGGCACAGGCAAGACAGCCCTGGTGCAGGAGTTCGCTCGACAACAGTGCATTCCGCAGGAACGATTCGTCGTCTACAACTTCAACGATCAGTCGGATGCGAGCGACATCCTCGGCCAGGTATCGCCGATAGACACACTAGGGCCTGTGCACGGGTTGAGAGAGCTGTGGCTCGGCCTAATGCAGCGAAGTCGAGACCGAGGCATGGACTCGGCCGGGTGCCTTAAGCTTGTCATGGGCCTGGAGAAGCTCTACACTGGGCAGAAGTGGAAGGAGTACCTCAGTAATATGGTGCGGGTGTCGTCCACGTTTGAAGACTTCTTCCGCGGCAAATTCAGCAAAGGAGAGGGTGATGTGGACTCGCTGGCACTGGAGTGGCTCGCCTTCCGGCAGCAGGCGGAGGGGGTGACCGAACGCCTGAGCCTTTACATCAACCTTCCTCCCGAAAAGCGGAAGCAAGCCATCGAATTCAGGTACCAAGAGGGCTTGTTGGTTAAGGCGCTTCGTGAAGGCATGTGGCTGGTTTTGGACGAGATTAACCTGGCTCCGCTGGACGTGTTGCACCGACTTCACTCGTTGTTTGACCCGGCAGATTCACAGGAGGGTTCCGGGTTCGTGGTGATTGAGGACGGAGGCCGTATTGTTGAGAGGCATCCCGACTTTCGGGTGTTCGCCTGCATGAATCCTCCTGCAATCCACGGACCCGTGGCCGGCGCTAACGTTGGGAAGAAGGATCTACCTCGAAGCGTCCGCCAACGGTTTACCGAAATCTTCGTGGATGAGCTGCAATTGGCGAGTGACCTGGAAATGGTTGTGCGAGTGCACCTTCGACGGAAGAACCGCGACGAGAAAGCTATGCAGGTGGAGAGTGCTATCCGTTCCGTTGGTCCACGTCTGGTAAAGTTTTACCAAGCAATGCGCCACGAAATTCTTAACTCCGGACGTTTTGTTTGTTCCTTTGGAGACGCCCCCACTGTATCGCTCAGAACGCTTACTCGAATCCTGCAGTTTGCTGTCTCGGTCTCCGACCGAAAGCACCTGAAGCTAAAGTTACCGGAGGCAGTAGCTGAGGGTGTCATGGCCATGATTGGCTCGCCGTTGCAGCCGGAGTCTGTGACCTCCCTGATGCTACTCTTGGCCGAGCACGGCATGAAGCCCCGGCCCCTGCTAGCCTCCAAAGCCGATGCGAAGCCTGACAAGCAGCGCTTCCGTCAAGCGAAGGCGGAAGTCCCCGATCCTCTAACTCGGGCCAGCGTAGAAATCCACGACGACTACGTACTTGTCGAGGGCCATCCAATTAAGAGGGGGCCGCTTCCGCTGCGAATTGAGGTTGCCGAGCGCGAATTTATCGTTACCGAGAGCGTTCGGAAGCAGGTGGGCGAGTGCGCTCGACTCCTGAGCGGAGGAAGGTACCCGCTGCTACTGGAAGGGCTCACCAGTGCCGGAAAGACATCACTGGTGGAGTACCTGTGCCGTCTTACAGGTCACACGTTCCTGAGAATCAACAACCACGAGCACACGGATATCCAAGAGTATATTGGTCAGCACGTCCCTGACCCCGTCACCGGTTTGATGGTCTTCGAAGAGGGACCTTTGGTGAAGGCTGCGCGGAACGGCGACTGGATCGTGCTGGACGAGCTGAACCTCGCTCCCTCCGAGGTTTTAGAGTCCCTTAACCGTTTACTGGACGACAACCGCGAGCTGGTGGTACCCGGCACAGGCGCCATCGTCCGCGCTCACGATGACTTCATGCTCTTCGCCACCCAAAACCCTGCTGGGAACGTCTACGGAGGACGCAAGGTGCTCAGCCGCGCGTTACGGAACCGCTTTGTGGAAGTCCACGTGTCCTCCAAGACACTGGCAGAGCTGCAGACGCTGCTTGAGAAGCGGTGTCAGCTGCCGACCTCAGACTGCAAGAGAATGGTTGCCGTCTACAATGAGCTCCACAAGATTCGTCTGTCGTCTGCGGTCTTCAACTCGGAAGTAATGACAATTCGAGGACTTCTCCGATGGGGACGGAGGTGGTCTTCCTTCCGCAACATTCAACGTGCTGACGAGGGCTGGAACGATCAGGAGATCACGCGAGAGCTCGCCCGCGAGGGCTACTTTCTCTTCGCTGAGAGCCTGCGCGACGAGGGTGATAAGACATTGGTCATGAACGTGCTTCGAAAGTGCGTGAACAAGGAGTTCGAAGTCAACTGGGTCACCGATGCTGTGGTGCTGAACGTCATGTCGATGTTTCAGGAGGCGGTCACGAACACGCCTACGGAGGAACTGCCGTCGTGCTTGACTTCTCGAGGCCTCCTCACGTTCACAGAGGGCATGTGCCGTCTGGTGGGTCTCGTCCAGAGATGTATTCTCTACGACGAGCCCGTTCTCGTATGCGGTGAAACTGGCGCTGGTAAGACGACTGCCATTCAGGTACTGGCCTGGCTGCATGATCGACCTCTCAAGATTCTGAATTGTCACCAGAACACGGAGACAGCAGACATTATTGGTTCGTTGACCCCCACACAGTCCTCTGATTTCACTGTGGAGGAGGATGGCCGCAAGCGACGGCGGGTGAACGCAAAACAGAAGGCGTTGGCCATGTTTCAATGGCAGGATGGGCCTCTGACATCGTCAATGCGACAAGGGAACTACTTCCTGCTGGACGAGATCTCGCTGACAGACGATGCCGTCCTCGAGCGGTTTAACTCCGTTTTGGAGCCCTCACGATTCCTGACGCTGGTGGAGAAGGGCTCCACATCTCAGCAGCGCACTGATGAAGAGAGGGCTTCCTTGCTGTTAGACGCGCTCCGGAGCATGCCAGAGAACGAGGTGGAGCATGTTAAGGCCCACGCCACTTTCAGAATTTTCGCTACAATGAACCCTGGCGGTGACTACGGCAAAAAAGAGCTCAGTCCCGCCCTACGCGATCGGATGACTGAGCTGTGGTGTCCCGCGGTGGAGTTCGATTCCTCCGATATGCGGGAGCTGCTGGCGTCACGGCTGCCTGAGCTGCCCATGAGGGCTTCCCTTGGCAGAGCAATCCAGGAGATGATCGTGTGGTTCAACAGTGAAGCACGACACCCTGTAAGCATCAGAGAGGCGCTGGTTTGGGCAGACTTCGTTCACTCCTGGAAGGGTGACTGCGCAGAGGGCTTCGTCCATGGCGGACTCTCAACGCTGGTGGACGGCCTGGGAACCGGCAACGAGCTGCTGGGCAACGGTAAATCTATCGGCTTGGTTCTTCTTAGCCCTTCTGTGGAAGCTGCCGAGGTACCTGCGTTCGACAAGACGCTTAGCCAGTCAAGAGCGACAGCCAGGCTCCTCTGGTGCGCACGCACCTTCCTGGGCTGCATACCATCCTTGGGTGACTGGGTCCCACACGTGAGCGCGACGGAAGTGAGCGTGGGGCCGTTTTGTGCAACGGGCCCCGGTCGAGGTGAGAGACCTCCCCCCAAGTTCACATTCTCGTCGCCTACCACCAAGGCCAACCTCACCCGCCTGCTGAGATCCATGCACACCCCTCGTGCTGTTTTGCTGGAAGGGAGTCCTGGTGTGGGGAAAACGTCCCTTGTCTGTTCTCTCGCTGAGTTCATTGGTCAGCCCGTCACAAAGGTAAATGTCAGCGAACACACTGATGTGGGCGACCTCCTGGGCTACGTGCTCCCCAAGACAGACAATGATGATTTCTTGGAGTTCGCATGGCAGGACGGAGTACTGTTGACCGCGATGAAGGAGGGCCGCTGGATCATTCTGGATGAGCTTAATCTGGCGAATCAGCAGGTTTTGGAATCTCTGAACGCGCTGCTAGACCACCGCAGAGAGGTCTTCGTCCCCCAAATCGACAGAACTATCCATTGTGCGCCTTCCTTCCGACTATTCGCGACGCAGAACCCCCTGTGTGAGGGAGGAGGTCGCAAGGGACTCCCCCGGTCTTTTCTCAACCGGTTCTCTAGGATTATGGTTGATGCGCTCTCCTCCGAGGATCTGAACTGCATCGGATGCGCTATGTACCCCAACATTGCTGAGACCACCATTAAGCAGATTATCGACGTCGTCCACGTTTTCTCTCAAGCGAGCTTCAGAGGCAGCTGGGAATGGAATCTTCGGGACGTACTCCGCATTTTGGCTCTTGTGGAGAGGCGCAAGCCCACACCCAACCCTGGCAGCTCGGTAGCCATGCTGGCAATGTCCAGACTCAAGTGCCCCCGTGACCGGAGCTACGCGAGCGATGCCATTCGGAAGACCTTTGTGTGTCGAGTTGACTTCTCACCAGCCGCTGTCCGCGAAATACTGTGTCACGGCCTGCCGGAATCAGTCTTGACGCAGCTCGCTGTTCCGCCTCTACCGGAACGTACGGACGTGCCTTTGGAATCCGACTGCCTTCCCATCGCGACGCCGAAACCTTTCATGCTGAAGGAGTTGGAGGCTGTGGCGCATTCGGTCCGTGTTGGTATCGAGTTGGCGTGGCCTGTGTTACTCACTGGGAATCCCATGTCCGGCAAGGCGACGTTAGTGCGGCAGATCGCTTTGGAGAACCACGCGACGCTCATTGAGATCTTCCTCACGGAGTCTGTTGACGCCGTGGAGCTCCTTGGCTCTTTCGAGCAGCTTCAGACCTCAGGCGACTCCATAAAATTCGGCTGGGTGGACGGTAATTTCGTAAGGGCGGTGGAAAGTGGGCAGTGGGTGCTTTTTCGCCACGCCCACATGGCCCCTGCAGCCGTGCTGGACAGACTAAATTCCATCCTGGAAGCTGGCGGGGAGCTGCTGATCACCGAGTGCGGAGAGCCGAGGCAGCTCCGGCCGCATCCGGAATTCAGGTGCTTCTTCACGGCGCAAGGCGTGACCGGTATAAGTCGCGCGCTACGGAATCGGTGCCACGAGGTGGACATAGGCCTACCAACGCTTTGGGGCGTCCCTTGCGGGCCTCATCGAGACCTGCTGAGCGGATGGGATGACCTTGGTGCGCGGATACTGACTCAGATTCCACTGGAGGGCATTCCAGGTGTGGAACCTCTTCTGGACGGTGACACCCTAGTCGTACCGGCACAGCTAGCGCTGACTGCCGCCGACCTCTACGACGCCTACAAAGTCGCCCGTAAACACGGGTCTGCCGACGTATCGTATATGGCAGCCTTGATCTTCTTGCTTCACCTTACACTTCACCGCTTTGCCGATTCTCCCCAGGTGCGATCCCGTATGCCCGCCATCGAGACGCTTCCGGACCTAGCCCAGGCCCACCGGTCTCAGATCGTGTCGCTTGTCCGGCTCCTGGCGCTCGGAGACGACCCCTGGGCCGCATTCACCCAGAGCTTCAGAGGTGCTCTTCCGACAGCCGAGCCGCTTCGCGCCATTTTCCGGGCTGGGGTGCGACTTTGTTCGTCGGAGGACCTCATTGGCAGGCTCAAGCCGCTCCTGGATGTTGACGATCCGATTGAGCGGTGCTTTGCCGTGATGGAGGCTGTCGACTGTCCCATCGAAAAGTCATCCCTGGCCCGAGGACTGCTCTTGGACGCCCAGACCTCGGACGTTCCACGTGTGCTCTCGGCTCTTTCCAGCCGCCTACCTGCGGGCCTGCTTCGTCACCCCGCACTCGTGGCTTCCGTGGGAGCTATGTTGCCCGCCTCAGCCTGCTACCCGTCAGTTCAGGCCGCCTTTGTAGATGGCGACAGGAACCTCGTGTCCTGGGCGCGGCTCTACGAGGCTTCAGTCGTGTTCTGTGTTTCCCCCCATTGGCAAACGCTGGAGAACCCGGCGTTCACCATAAATGGTCAACTACACGTGACAGCCGTCGAGGCAATCCGACGCTTGGAAAGGCGAAGGCTGCTTCCGGGACCGCTGGTGGGGGTGTTCGGAATTCAGTTTTGGATGGAACTGGAGTTCACTATCGATCCTCGGTGGGATGTCGGCGAGATCGAGCAGGCCAGTCTGGCCCTCAGGAGTCTGTCATGGCTCCTCCACCACCTTGTTGTGGATGTGCCCCCATTCGCTTTGGACGGGAACGCCATCGCCTACAAACACGAGCTCAGCGGAAGCGTTTCCCGCTGCAGGGACGCGGCCAGCATGCTGTCGAGATCTTCTTTCTCGGCGCCAGCGGCGCGGGCTGCCCTCCAGGCGGACATAGCCTCTTTGGCCGTGTCGAAGGAGACGCCTCTCGATAGGGCTTTTTACCCATCGACTCGAGAGTTACCCCAGGTGGCGATCATGAAGGCGGTGGTCTCGGGTCTGTTTGGAGCCGCGTTGCCGGATAGGCGCTTTGTGGAATCCGTGTATCTGACGACCCTATCTCCTGAGAAGCTTCGGACACTGAAATACTCATACGGGCTCACAGACCAAGGCGTTCACTTGAAAGGCCTGACAGTGGCAACTCGGTTCTTGGGACTATGTGAAGTGGCTGAGGCGCTGCAGCACCAAAGGAAATCCGACAAGGCTTTCGCCATGCAGTCGATGCTTTGTACTCAGCTGTTGGCTCCTTTGCGCAGCCCGGTTAATCAAACCACCTCCCGATTAACTGGCGTGGCGCACTCCCCAGGCACGGCGCTTACCACGGCCGTGGGTCTGTTCTCTCTGATGTCAGTGGTGGAGGAGGTGGGTCATTTCTCACGGTACGCCGGGAATAACTCGCTACGCGCCACGCAACGACTCCAATCTGCTGTGAAGCTACTGTCTCTGGCGAATCTGCCACTGGATGAGATCCTGCCAGTTTTCGAACTCCCGACGTTCGTGCAACTTTTAGGCGCCTGGATGGCCTATCTGTGGACGGCCCAAGACGGCTGCGACATGGACATTACGAACCGACTATTGCAGAAATGCTCGTCGCTGGCCTTCAAATTGATCACCCCGTCGCCGGAAGCATCGCGAGGGCCCGGCTGCCCACAACTTACTTCGTGGGTGACGTGGGAGGACTCCCTGGCTCTGTACGGGCCAGTGTTTAAGGAGGAGATCTCGGTACCAACTACAAGTAGCTTGAGTCTAGGAGAAGTCTCCCCGTTTATTTCTGCAGACTTTGTCTGTCCGTTTGGCGCGTCTTTTGTGGAAATGAGCAAGGAATGTGGAATGGTTCACCTTCCGTGTATCAGGCGGACTCTCCGGCTCCTTCAAAGACGGTTGGCCTTCCAGCAACCGTCAGCCAACTGGTCTGACGTGAGTAGCCTTCTGCCACACGTAGCATCGCTTCTGGATTTCCCAGATGTGGCAGATAGGCCGCTCCCAGAGCTCACATTCGCGATCGAGGCGAGGCTGGCTGCGGTCACGGACAACAACCCCACAGGACTGATGACACGCGCAATTCTCGCATCTCTGCTGCGGTTGGCAGAAGCGTCCGATGACTCCATATGGGTCCCGTTGCTCCAAACATGCATAGGTGTTTGGCGACTCCTCCAGGACCCTTGCTGTTCGCAGTCCGTGTCCAAGGCGCTGAGCTCCGTGCTGCTGGAGTCGCGAACTCGATTGCTCGAGTACTTCGCTTTACAGATGGACCAGGTGGAGAGGGAGGAACTGCGGCAGAGATTATTCCGCATGGAAACTGGTCGGATGCCTTCGGCATCCGGAGCTTGCGGCGAGGACTTCAAACAGACGGCTCTGTGGATTCGATCCGTTCTGAGCGAGCACGTCGTCAGGCGGGACCCACTGCGGTGGTCCGATCTCCCGACTTCCATGTTGAAGCACCTCGAGGAATCTGAAGCAGAACCAACTCTGCCCGTGCAAGAAACAAACCCAGTTCTTGAGATGCTGCTCCAACGTGGCGAAACAAAGCGCCTAAAGAGGACGATTGCATCGCTGGAGTCCTCGTCTCACACGGAGGACCTCTTGGCCAGCCACCAGAAGTGGTGCCGTGAGATGGGACACCAATTTGACATGGAACGCGAGATCCACTCGCTGCTGCAAGACCAGAAGGCCTTCCTACAAGACGCCGTGTTTGATCCTAACTCAGGCATCTGGAACTCTCTGGCCGTCCCTCTGCAGCGGTTCGCCACTGAGGGGAGCGCGGGGCTGCTGGACGCCTTCCCGGCTGCGTTCGCCGTCATGGGACGGTTCAGACAGCTTCTAGGCGGATATGTCCAGCGGTCTACCAAGCGGTACCCCTTCTTCCGAGACCTTGCAATTCCCATTGAGACAGCCGGAAGTATGGTGGTTCAAGGCATGGACCAGTTGTGCTCCCAGCTCTCACCGGAGGCAGTTGCTTTGCAATCCAAACTCAAGGGTACATCTGACGCCTTAATTGGCCACGTTGCTTGTTTTGGGAAGCAGCCTCTGTTGGGGTTGTCTCAAGCTGTGTCCATCCACTTCGCCGTCGATGAAACCGCCACTGAGGAGAGAAACGAAGAAGCGATCACAGTAGCGGTGCAACAGAGCAAGGTAGCTGACCTAAAACGACGGGTCGTGTTCAAGCCTATCCTGTCCCCGATACTGGATCCCCAGTCCCTACTTACCCTAACGCAGTGGGGACTCAGCTGGCTAGCAACCTACCATAACCACTGCCGGCACTTGTCTGAACGTGGCGCCACCCAGGCAGTGATAAAGTTGGTGAGCAGCCTCGGCTTCCTCTGTGTGGAGGTCGAGCGGCACGCGCGTGAGGAGGAGACACGCAAGCTGCAGGGATTCCTGCAAGATCACGTGGGGCGTGCCACCGACGTGGCGGGAATCACTGAGAATCATGTCTGGTGGGAAGGCACTCGCCAAGAGGAGCGCAAAGAGCTGCTCGATACGCTTTTTCCGAATGCTGACTCCACCTCTGTTCTTGATAGACTTCAGATTCCCGAATCGGCGCTAGGAAGTCACCAGGAGGTGTACAACCACTATGAAACCGGCGTTGAGGAGAAGGACATTGGAACAGCGCCCGTCCATTTGACCAATCAGGGGCCGTTCGCGCTCACCCGCGCGCATGTAGAGCATGTCGTCGAAATGCTGCTCGACGCTGTGGCTCCCGTTGGGGAAGCACCCTCCGAACTGGCTTACAAAAAGGCCATGGGCCTCGGAATCCACGTGACGTCCAAGATCATGAGGCACGCGTTGAACTCGCGGCCCACTCCACAGAACATAGAATCTCTTCATGTGCTGACTCTAGGTGCCCTACGGTCGGAAGAGGCGCTCTTTTTGCAGGAAAGGCTGACGAAGGAGGCCGAGGAGGAGATGCATCTGATCAGAACGCTCATGAAAGACGATACCGTCGTTGCCTTGGCTCCATTAGCCGGCGAATCGGACGAGGAGGTGCAGCTGCGCGTCGACCGAGAAGAGTACCTGCGCGAACGAGCTCGCAAGGTCAAGTTCAAAGAGCTTCAGCGCTCCCTACGCAACACCATGAAGCTGCACAAGTCGGCCGCTTCCTCGTTTTACGCAGACGCGAACCCTACGCTGGTGGCTCCGTCGTGGAATGTCGTGCAGTCGCTGCTCATCCGGGTCGACGAGGTAGGTTGCGTTGCCCAGTGTTCATTTGTATCCATTGCATCTCCTTATCCTTCCACAGTTGCTGAAGATTCCAGAGTTCGAAGATCATCCGGCGCTCTCGGTTCTGCGACTGTTCTGTGAGCGGATGGGGTCACTGTCGCTGTCCTCACTGACTGCTGCCTCAACATTGGCCACATTGGAAGTCCTCTACGACAGGTGCCTCCTTTGGGAAGATTTCGCTCACAAGGAGATAAGTCTTCGATCCCCGTGGATCTCAGACATCCAACGCGAGATGATTCGTCTCAGAAGGCATCAACTGAACGACTGGAAATACCTCCGCGAGTTTCGAGAACAGGCGTGTGCCCGCAAGGCCTACCTCTGGTTCACCGACCTGGTGGAGATGTTCGTAAAGGCCGCCGCGCCGTCCATGGACACCGAAGAGCTGGCCCGTCAAAATCCGGAGGCGCTGCAAGCCGAGACTATGACGCACGACAGCGAGGACATGCAGTTCTTCTGCGTGTTTTGGCGGATTCTGGAACATGGTGTGCTCAGTAAGCCCCTTGGCGAGTTCCACGCACGAATACGAATGACACTGGCACTCTCTCGGTTCTTTGGGCATGCCGAGCATCCCCGTGTGCGGCTACTCGCTCTGTGTTGCGGCTATTTCTACAAGTATTGTCAAGCATGGGTGCCCACAGTAGACGCCGCCCTGCAAGTCAGTCGCAAAGAGATGGACAAGGCGGTTAAGGAGCTTGTAACGATTACTAAATGGAACTTCCAGAATTTGGAGGCAATGCGAGAATCTACGAAGCGGTCGCATCGAAAATTGGCTGAGGTCATCAAGGCCTTCGAGGAACACCTAAGGCCGCCGGTGGTGATGGTTCTCGACGGCGTGGTGTCGAAAAGACGTGCTGAGGATGCGGCGAAGCTGGAGGCGGAAGCCAAACAGCCAAAGAAGGCGGAGACAGCTGAGAAGACCGATGCCATATCTCCTCCCCGATTCGCCGACGCGCTGCGGATCCGGCGCGCGCGGCCTGTGGGGTTGATGGCAATTCCTTGCGTGGGGTCTACGGGTCTGCTAGCGGAGGCGCGGGAGATCCGAAGCCAAATCCGCGAGTCGATGGTGGCCGCGTTTACGACACCCAGCAATGTGAAGGAGCGCTGGATGGCGTCGCTTCTATCCCTGGTCACCGACGACTTGGCAGTTTGCCCGATAAGCTGTGAGGATGAGAACCAGCTTGTCGCTCGACTGGCCGGCTTTTCTCGGTTGGACATGTCAACTGCCTCAGAGGAGTTCGCTGCGATAACGCCTGATCGGCGGTGGGGCTTCCAACTGCGATATCTTCTGGACTCCGCTGCCCATGAGCACGTCTTGGGCGGTCCAGGGGCCAAGGTGAAGCTGCAGGACATTGCGATGCACTATGACGACTCCTCTGTCGAGGCACTCGTCCTTTCCATAGACTCGCTGCTTATGCAGACGGCCAGCGAGCAATGGCGCGAAGCGGAGGCTATGTCGCAGCATGGGCTCCATTTGTTCCTGGGTATTCGGAAGAATGTCAGAACTGGCGATGTTCACCAGGACGTGGCCGAGGAGGCTGGGCGGCTGCAGCAGGTGGCCGGCGGCATCCTGAACACCGCGGCCGTATTCCGCGGCGGAATCCTGAACTTCGCCCCTTCACTGGCCGCGCTTGCCGACTGCACGCAGGTCATCTGCGCCGCCCACAGAGCCGGTGCATTCCAAGTACGGGACGCATCCAGGCTACGGCGGGACGCGTTCTTCTTGGAGGAGGTGACGGAAACGCTGCTGCAGCTGCTTTCGTTGCTGAAGACTGCAGATGAAGTGCAGGACTTGAAGCTAGCGATTTCTCGAGACCCGTCGTTGGACGTGCGGTCGACGGAGCCGGAGTCGGACTTCCCTCTCAGCAACTGGCAGCCACCTGCCTGTCATACCTCCTCTGTGGAGTGTGCAAACGTCGAACTTCTCTTCCGATCCCGGATCGAGGCGCTCATAGAGAAGACTGAGGCGTGCGTAGCCGACGTCTTGCGGCATCCAGAAGGTCGGCTACTGTTAGACGAGTCTCATGCGCGTGTGATTGCGTCACAGGACGTGTTGCAGCGATGGAATGATCAGAGTCAGAGTGTCCTTCATGCGGCTCAGACGCTGGTGGATGACGCGCAGTTGGCCATTCTGGAGATCCCGCCCTCGGCGTTTAACCCCCTGGCGACCTTGCTGCGCTCCAGATCTGACCCGCCGTTTGCGCCGCCGGACGTCTCTGATGGGATCACGAAGAAGGCGTCTAAACTGTGGAGGGACGCAATGATCTGTGTTAGAAAAACGCACAGCAGACTTGCCAAGCAAACAGCGCTCTCTAGCCGAGAGAGTTACAAGATGCTGATGTCACTGTCGCTGCCCTCATTGGTGGAGTCGCTGAAGCCGCTCGTGTGCGATCTGGACGTGGGCTGCTGCCAGTTTGACGTGAAGGAGGCCGACCTTGCGCAGTTGGTGGAGGTGTATCATTACGCCTCGTTGTGCTTGCTCTCCTGCCTAGATTCCTTCGCTGGAATGGCGATGACGGCGGTGGAGTTCTCACGCGTCGTCTCTCTCGTGATGCTGAAGGGGTACTGCCGAGAGAAGGAGGAAGAAGAGGGCGAGACGATGAGAGGGGCCGATGACTGGGTTGACGGCACAGGAATGGGTGAAGGGCAAGGGGAGAAGGATGTCGCTGACGAAATCGAGGACCAGACGCAGATGGAGGGGTTCAAGGGCGAGGAGCAATCGGAACCTGAGAAGCAGAAGGACGAGACTGAAACAGGAGTGGACGTTGATTTTGGTTTCGATGGGCAGACGGATGACAAGCAGCAGGACGACCTGGACGACGAGGACTCGGAGAACCCCCACGACGTAGAGCAGGACACCGTTGACCTTGATAACGGAGGCCAGCTCGAGAAGAAAAAGAAGGATGATGAGGAGGAGGACGTTGAGGACGCACCGCCTGAGAAGGGAGAGGACAAGGACGAGAACATTGAGACCGCGGGCCAGAAGTCGGAGGAGCAGGAGCTCGGCGCCAACGACGACCCCCAAGACTCCAAACAGAAACAGGAGGAAACGCAGGAGGAGGATGGCGACGCCGAATGCGGCGAAGAAGAGGGCGACGCGAGCGAAGAGGAGGACGGAGACGATGAAGGGCACACTGTCGACTTCAAACCTGACGCCGCTGAGCAGAAGGAGGAAGCGGCTGACGATGAACCTGATCATGAAGACCTTGAGGTTGAAGATGGCGAATTCGATGAAGGGGAAGATCTTGCCGAAGATGGAGAGGATTTTGAGGACGATGAGAAGCCTGATGATTTGCACGAGCCTAATGAAGAAGATGGTGATATGAACGAGGAGGCTGGCGAGGAGAAAGGTGACGACGTCGAGATGCCGCCTGACGACGACGAGGCCCATGCCGGAGCCGAAGATGACATGAGCGCGCAGCAGAACCCAGACGTTAACGACGGGAACGACGAAGCGTATGGCGCGGACTCGGCCAAAAATGCCCAGGAATCCAGGGAACAGAACAATGACAGCCAAGCAGATAGTCGGGAGGAGCAATCATCAGAGGCCACCACAGGTGGTCAACAGGGAATGTCTAAGATGAAAGACACCTCTGAGAGGTTCAAAAAACAAAAGAATCCGATGCCCAATCCTATTAACGAGCCCACTAGTGCCACGCAGGAGTGGTTGAGGCAGCTCCATCTCGAAGCCGCCGACGAAGCGAAGGAGGAAGATACTGAAGGCACCTCCTTTCAGCAAGACGACGAGAGTAAATTGGAGGGTGTCGCCGAGGCTATCGAATCCGGAAAAGACCCGTTGCCTGAGATCGAGCGAGATCCTGCTGATTTAGATGACTCGGAACAGAACGTGGAGGTTGAAGACGCCATCGGAGGCTCCAAACCTCAGGGCACCACTGACGAGCGACCCACGGAAGCAGACGCCAATTCAGACAACGACGTAGCCGAGTCTCCCGATCTAGTAGACCTGACCCAGAGCGACTCGGAACAGCCAGAGGCCGAGAGCGCCGACTGCGAGGTGCGGTGTGCGCAAATCGAGGACGTTGAAACGCTTTTACCTGCGGCCAGCCGACTGCCTGCCGGCATCAGCGAGCAATCGCTAACTCGACAAGAAGTGCAGCGGCTTTGGAGGTACTTTGACGCACGTTCAGAGGAGCCTGCGAGCCAGCTATGCGAGATGCTACGTCTGATCCTGGAGCCCACCACTGTGGGGCGTCTGAAAGGCGACTACCGCACGGGTAAGCGCATAAACATGAGAAAAGTCATTCCGTTCATTGCCTCCAACTTTCGGAAAGATAAAATTTGGCTCCGTCGGACCAAGCCGTCCAAACGGCAGTATGACATTCTTGTCTGCATCGACAACTCTCAGAGTGTGTCTCAGGCTGGTGTCGCTAAGTTTACGCTAGACTCCCTTTTTGTCATTTGCAAGAGCTTGTC
>NW_027178810.1:0-3761 GCF_019968985.1 Porospora cf. gigantea B | reverse complement strand
TAACTGAGCTCCTGAGCTGGCTCGATAACAACCAGTTCGCTGAGAAGGATGAGTTTGATGAGAAGTACAAGGAACTCGAGGCTGTCTTCAACCCCATCATGCAGAAGGTCTATGCCGCTGCTGGAGGTGAGGGTGGTATGCCCGGTGGTATGCCCGGTGGTATGCCCGGTGGTATGCCTGGTGGTATGGACATGGGCGGCATGGGCGGCGCTTCGTCCGGTCCTACCGTTGAGGAAGTTGACTAAGTGCATGATGAACTCTATTGCACTGAATGATGAATCTATTAGATTAAACGCAGTATGAGACTTAATGTTGTCGAGTATCATCAGGGGTGAAATGATCTCAGTAGTGGGTTATGACATCTGACTCCTTACGACTTTTTGGTGTATCCCAGCAATCAATCAACAGCGGTGAAATGATCTCAGCAGCGAGTTTATGACATCTGACTCCCCTTATGAAGGCTCAACAGTACCGAAATGAACTCAACAGTACCGAAATGAACTCAACAGTGAGTTTATGACGACTCTCATTCTGAAGGAACCCAACGCAACAATTCGTGCCTAAACTCTTCTGTCAAGCGGTCCACATCCGCAAACAAGGAGATTCGCTGAAGTCTTCCACCTCCCAACAGTGACTGAAACGAACTCAGGAGCCCAATAATGCTTGGCAAGTCTTCTAGATCGATGGCCTCGAGCAACCCCCAAATGTAGATATGAGTGCAGGCACAGGATTCTGCGATGGAGTGCAAATCATACAGAAAGCTAGTATCAGTCAACCTGACGAATACAGAATCAGACTCCACAGTCATCCAGTCATCGCTCTCAAAGAACTCTTTTGACGGGCACACAAAGAGAGAGCGGTAACTCGCCGCCTCGCGGAGACCGTCAGCTAATTTCTTGGCGGGTGAAATGTGCAGCATGCGACAAAACGGCTTTCGATAATGTCGATTTTGTGGTGCCGGTAACCGTCACACATGCAGAACGATCAGGGTAAGCTCGTTGATCTCTACGTTCCCCGGAAGTGCAGTGCTACTGGCAAGCTGATCCCCGCTTTTGAGCACGGTGCTGTGCAGCTCTCCGTTGGTCTCGTCAATGAGCAGGGGGTCTATGACGGCAACATCTACTCCTTCACCGTATCTGGCGCTGTACGTGGGCGAGGTGACGCTGACAATGCACTGAACCGATTGTTCCAGGAGAAGAACCTTTTGGAGCATGTCTGAGTGTGTGTCGACCAACCATCCAGTTTGAGAAACCCAGTGAACTTAGCGAATTACACTAGGCTCCTTTAGCACGATGCATTTTCAAAGTGAATAGTTGTTCCGCTCAGATTCAAACACATTCACATTGTCTTCCTACAACAAAACTTGCTTTCGTCGGCGTCAAAGCTCCTTCATGTCGTAGCGTGATTTGGAACCTTGCATCAGGGCGGAAGCACTTCCATACATAGCTGTAAGCAGCCAGATGATAAAATGCAGCCCAACAAACACCGCACCAACGATGAAGATGAAGGCCAGACCAGCATCCATTCGGTAATTGTGACAAATGCCGAGTAACGATTGCTGGATACCTCAGGAATCGCATATACAACCCTGTATCGGAACCTGGAACCTGGGGTCTAAAATTGATAATGCAAGACATCACTCAGAGAACTGACCTCCAGGAAAATTTCTCCCAGCACATTGGCACCTGGACCTTGGATGACAGGTACCTGTCCTTTCTTCCGATCAGAGGAGAGGAAAGTGGCTTGCTGGCGTGGATTGTTTCGATGACTGAGAGGTTCGTTCAAAACCTTATGGGGACTCTGTTGGACACAGGATCACAGGATGAACTGGAACGCAAAAGGAAGAAGTCAGGTGCTTCAAGTGTCGAGGAGTTTATAGGTGACCCACGCTGAGGCATATTGTGCAATAGTTGCTAGAAACCTATATATATTGCATGAGCGCCCCAAAGAGTGAGGTCGTTCCAACGGGCCACCCGCCACTGCCATTACTGTTCTCTGGCCTGGGTGGTCATACGTTTGCGTGTCAGAACACCGAACAAGTAACAGAAGTACCCGCGGAATTACTCTCGGATGTGGGTGCGATGACGCCGTTCGGATCCGCAAGATCCAGTGTGCTGATTCCGACTGGAGAAACGACTTTTGCATTCAGCAACTTCAACTACGCACGAGGGCAGTCGCACCATGTTGGTCAACACGTCCAAGAGACCCAAGATTGTGTTGGTGTTGGTCAGCATGTTCACCACGGATTCACCTCAAGTCAACGTGGACCAGCGCTGCATCCTAAACCTGCTTCTGACCCGCCCGTCACTGTTACCAATGCCGCAGGGCGCTGCACAGTAACCCTATCCGAGGTTGGTGGGTCCCCCGCGAATTCCTTCGGAGTGTCGTCCTCTCATGTGGCGCATAAACACCAGAGGTGGGTGCACGCCCCGACGCGTCGTCCATTACATTCTTCCAGTCCCGTCGTCTTCAACCATGACCTCTCGAACTCACCCGTGGTGAACAACTACGGGTGCCATGGGGAGGTGTCTCCGCTCTATCTTCATGGCCTTGTCAGGGCTCGTACCCGCTTCCAGCACGAAGACGTCCACAAAACAGTGAGCGCCCCGTCCTCTCTCAACAGACTCAAAGATGTGGGCTTGTACAGCAACGACCTGATGTTCCTCCCTCCACACCCGCGGTGAATCGTACGGTAAGTAGACCTTCGATGTGTCGCACTTCTTCTTGGTTGTCCTGCCTCTCCTCCTGTTGCACGTGTTAACATCTTGTAGATTGCTCGCGCTTTTCTGCTCCCATCATCATGGACTCAAGCTGGCAGAAAGAAAAAATCACGTCTGAGGTCGTAAGTCACTACATGCGTGGCCGGTTCCCAAGTCCCCGTCAGCATGACATCATTCTAACGTCATTCCAGAAAAAAAGGTCGACGCCCCAGCAATGACACGTGGAAACGGAGTGGGACGCCTGAAAGTGCCGTGGGGCAATCTGGTTCTGTGCTTCACATCCCCCCCATGGAGGTTCTTCCTGCCACGGGCTCAGACAGCGAATCGGTGTCCAGCACCACTACTAGTTTGCCAGAAGCTACGCCTTTAACGATTCGAACTGAAGAGGTGGACAATTCTGCCGGGCCAATTAAGGTTCTCGCCACTGACCAACCTAAGGCTAAGGCGAGGCTGTGTCACCTAGAGTCGTCCTCCCTGGAAAGCATGGGTCACATGAAAGACGACAGTTCCTGGGCACCTGAGCACGAGAATGTATTTGAAACAAGCGCAGATGGCCAAGTTAAAACTGCCCTGGAGGTGTCAGAAGATCGGCTTAAAGAGGCGAGTGTTCATAGAGCATCGGAAATGGAAACAACCATAGCAGCCGCCGAGCAGGCGATCAGCGACATCTCATCTACATCAAGTCTATCAGACTCGGAGGAGTCCTTGGAGAGCAATGTGGAGACTACGACGGGTGCCACTACTATCGAAGAAACGCCTGCTGAACTCAGCGACGATGTGTCGTCGTCCTCAAGTGTATCAGACAACAACGAGCCCTTGGATGACACCAGGGCAGTCGAGATCGCGAAGGCCACTGCTGTCATTGAGAAGGTGGTCGAGCAGATCACCGAGGTCACAACGGTCGCTGAGAACGTAGTCGAACAGACTAGCAGCGACTACATCTCTTCCACGTCTACCCTATCAGACTCGGAGGAGTCCTTGGAGAACAATGTGGAGACTACGACTGCTGCAGTTGATGTTCAATGTGCCACTATCCAAAAG
>NW_027178809.1:0-3765 GCF_019968985.1 Porospora cf. gigantea B | reverse complement strand
AACCTGACGATACCCGCGCGTCCTCCGAGCGAATGCTGAAGATAATCCAGGAGTCCGTGAACCACGATAAGCAGAGGTTTGCCGCAGTGATGACAATACTGGAGTCGCTGAAAAGGTTGGGGCTCAATATCACGGCTGAAACGCTCCTTGACGAGGTTCGTGGCCTTCAGCCTGCCGCGCTGGCCGATGAGGCAACCAAACGCGACGCCGACGCAGGAGGCAACATGCAGCTTTGGCTTTCCAAGCAACTGGGCCCCAGCCCACCCCAGGAGACAACCTCAACGCGACCACCCTTGGCGGAGGAGACCAACCTACTCGTTTCTTCTGAGGACCAGTACACCCGTTTTATGCGATGGACGCAGGCCGCCGTGTCCCCTTGTAGGTATGAGCTATGTGAGGTGGGTTTTGGTGTCCTGCTCGAACTGTGGCTGCGGATGGTTCTTCGGGCGCCTACCGTCGCTAGCGCTTTCCTTCTGAAGAATCTGGACAACCACGTCAATCATCAGGCGGACCTTCGAAGTTTGGAGAGCTTCAGTCGCCTTGGCGGCAAACCTCAGAGTCATCCACTGGTTCGGCACCTTCTGACTGGGAAGCCTCTCCTTCTATCTCTATCGGACTTCAGCGTACAACTCATGACGAGCTTCCTGATAGTTAATCGGTTCTACTCCATCACTGAAATCGTGCAACGTCGCCTCCAGATCACCGTCTACGACTTCAAGCTGGCCCATCCCGGACAACGTCTGCTGCACCCCATTACGCTCGACACCGACGCCTTCATAAGCGAGGAGAAGCGCATGGCACAGCAGGCAGGACTCGTCTCTCCGCCCCACTTTGAACTCAGTAACCGCGACGACGCCTACCGGAACCCACTGCTCTGGGGTCTGCAGCCCGAGAATATCACCGAGTCCAAGGCAGTGGTGCTAGGCTACGACCCCGAAGCTTTACTCGCTCGCATCCCCGAGCCATTCCGCTCGAAGAAGTTCTCTCTACGCTTTGATGGCGAGCAGACCAACTCGGAGCGGGCTCCGCGGTCTCCCGCCGTACCTGAGCCCGAGCCCAACAGCCTTCACGCCTTCGTCTGGCGCAAGGTGTCATTGCGGAACATTTCTCGACGTTTCTACCCTTCGCGCTTTCAGTGGCCGTCTGCTGTGGCCTACACGGTCCAACACGCGTACGAGGACGTCACCTCCGTGGCCTTCGAGCGCCTGAGTGGTAACGGCAGTCTGGTTGCCGTAGGACTCAGCGACAGCAGTTTGCAGATCTGGGATCTTCTGGGCTCGGAGTCAGCACGCGTCTTGGATGTCCTGGACCGGCGACTGCGCCTCCTGGATCCTAGCGTGCTGGATGATGAGCCCGTGCTGCGGTCGCTTACCGTCTCTGACGGCCACGTTCGCGACTCGGAAGACTATGAGCACGTGCAAGACAGCAGCTTTACAGTTGCAGAAATGGTCAACTCACTCACTGCCCCTGTACAGTTCGAGCAGCTTACCCAGACGACTGCGCCTGTGGATGATAAAATACTGGCGGAGAGCTTGGCGCCCCACTTGGAATCCATTGCGGCGCAGTGCTCCGCGTCTGTGTTGACGGAGAACACAACGATGATTCTGCCGCCCTTCGTTGGTAAGAGCTCACGTTTTCCCCTCATTCAGATGAACCACTTGACGTTACAGCGGAGTTCTTTGGGGTACCGCCGCCTCTAGATACGCTGAGCATGCAGCAGGTGCATAGCAACATCCCTGGGGTCACTGCCTCTCTACGGATCAGGTCGCTACCCACGCCGCCCTGTGCCCTGGCCTGGTGCGGGTCTGACGTTGAAGTCGATCGACTCGCTGGTCAGGCCTTGCTCGCTGGTGGCGCTGACGGTATTATACGACTGTATGGCTTCGGGGAGCAGGACGCCGACACAGCACCAACCAAGGTGATGCCCAGCACTGTGGAGACATCAACTTTCCTTGACGGACCCAGGCAGTTCGCTTCTCCAGAGCCGGTATGCATGCACCTGGCTAACTACGCTTGCCATGCAGGTGCTGTATGGAGTATAAAGGCCTTCGAGCCCTACGGGGGCTATTTTACGTCAGGAGGCATGGACGGTACCGTGCGCGTCTGGGCTCTTGATAGGTCTGTCCCGGTTCGAGTTCTCACCTCTCAAGCAGAAGATGCCTACGCCGTAACCAATCACCCGAACAGAAGCTACGTGGCTGGCGCTATGCACGACAGAGCGATACGAATCTGGGACCTTCGCGACCCAGGCACGCCTCAAGTGCTCTTGGGGTCCGCACGCCCTCCCACCAAGATCGAGTTTTCGCCTAACGGGGTGGCTCTTGCTGCTGCTGGAGTTGACGGAACCACCAACATCTGGGACTTGCGGGCATTGCAAGCCTGCGTCGGGTCCTTCACGCGGCCATCACCGGTGACGGGACTGGCCTGGTCCTACGGATCCGCACTGATTGGGTCGAGTTACGAAGACGGCACTGTGTCCGTGACTGATCTTACGGAGGTGACGTGTCAAGATTCGCCTCCAGATTCTAAACCTGATTTCGCTGACCGACGCTCCAGTCGACTCAAGAACGGCCCCGCTGTGGGCCTGAGTTTCACTGGGGCTAACCTGTTGCAAGTTCTTGCGTTGAATTAAATTGAAATATGCGGTTGATTCCGCTGGCGTGCCTTGTCGCTGGTCAACACCTCACAGCACCAGCCATTCGGCAGACCCCTCCTCCCATCGCCAAAGTAGGTGCTGAGTGTCAGGCCATATTTGACCTGGTCAATGAGGCCGCTCACAGCAAGTGGAGTGCGCCTAAGCAGTCGAAACAAACTTGCTGGTCCCGAACTACAGAGGCCAACGTACAGGCGGCTGACGTCTGTCTCCTTCTGGCCACAGTACTCACTGGGGGGGGAGCCGATACCTTTGGCAAGGAGTGGCAGACACTGGAACGCCAGGAGGTGACCGCTAACAATTTGGACCCCCGGGAATGGCGGCTAACGGCGTCTGTGGCCCTGACGGCGCGCTGCCTGGATGGTTGGAAGAGTCTTTCTCCTGCAGCGCAGGCCGACATTCGAAGATCGGGATTTTCGTTCTCAGTACGACTTCCCAGCCGCGATTTCAGCTTCGAGTCCATCCCTCCATCGCTGCGGGCAAAGTCACCCGTGACCCAAGCTCCTCTCTGGATGTCGCTCCTAGCTAACCAAAGGCGTGTCCACCTAACTGCTTGTGAAGAAGCCGCTATCCAGCAAGTGCCTCACGTTCCACAGCCTACCAATCACATGATCGGGTTCAAGGCGCTCATGGTGGTACTTCTGCTTGTGATAGGACTGCTGGCGATCATTGCTGACAGACAGCAATCAGACCAAACCAGTGAACTGTGGAATGAATATCACACCAAAAGCCCAGACTCCCCCATAAAGAGCCCGAGTACTCCCATGAGCAACGCGCTGAAGAAGTCGAACTCTATGGACCGGCGAAGGAAGAAGCCTAAAAAACGAAACTAGGTGTACGTGGGCGAAGGGAGAATCCTCCTAAACACTACTCTGATCAGCAACAAAGATTTTAAACAGCTATTCATCTATCTCGCAAAGTGTAACCAAAAAAAAGAAGCAACGAAAACAGAGACCCGAACACAAGAAACGAGAGCAGAAGTTCAGGCAGTGCTTCCCACCTAAGAGTTTCATTGGGTTCGCTAGGTAGCACCAAAGGCGCAGCGCAGTCGCTCTCACTTATACACATCTGACACTGCCGACGAAGCTAGAAGTGTAGATCTAGGTGGTCGC
>NW_027178808.1:0-3769 GCF_019968985.1 Porospora cf. gigantea B | reverse complement strand
CTTTAGCGCCCTTCTTGACCTCTGAAACGACGACAACCACCTTCTTCATACGGATTGGCTTGTCGAAGTCGAAGTCTTTTAGAGGGCCGTCTGGGATGTCTCGGTCGTACAACTGCTTATTAGGGGGGAGTTTCGTCTTCTCCTCCACCTTCTTCTTAAGATCAATGCCCTGGGGATTGGGAGGAAGCTCCACTGGCATCTCGTCACCTTCGGGAGATACCACGACAACTTGAGTGGGGGCCTTAATTTCGATGATGTCCCCAGACTTCACGTCGCCCTGACTGAACTTGCTGTCCGGTTTCAACACCGCTCCAGTTCGTTCCAACGTCCATACGAGGTTCGGACTGTCAGGTAGCTGCACTTGGGAGGTCAGTGAGCGGATAGGGTCGTCCCGGAGAATGAGCACACGATTCTCTTGGACTGGCGGGACTCTCACAATGATGGGCGTCTTCATGACTTCAGGGGGAATGTTGTTGACAACCATTCCGTCTGGGACGTCAGGCGCGAATTGGTCCGCCGGAAGAGGCTCAGACATGTTCAGCTTCTCCTGGACCTTACGCCTATAATCTTCGGAAGTTTCTCGGCCGTCCATCTCGATCGTGAACGGCTTCCCGTCAGGGTCCTGCACTTTCAAGGTGACTGTCTCTGTCACGTCGACTTGGTCACCATGAATGAGGCCCATAGAATCCGGAGTCTTGTTAAGATCCAGCTCTGTGTCACCCTTAAAGAATTTCCACTTCTCAGGGGGGGTACGCATTTTACCTTTCTTCTTAACTTCCTCTCGCAGACGGGTCAAAGGCTCCGAACCTTTCACGTAGACCATGCTGGACAGGTCCTGTGATTTGATGTTGACACCTGTGAGCACGTAGATTGTCTGGTCCTGCAGGTGCTGCGTTGCGAGTGCGACGTCTGTCACGTTCCGGTCGAAACGAATCTCGGGTCCTGGTATGTGTGTGGCCTCGCTCACTGCTTGTCGTAAGTCACTTCCGGAGTAGCTCTCGTCGAACTCGTAGTGTTCAGTTCGCCCTTGGTAGACCACGTGCACCTTCATCTGGGCCTTGATCTTCGGTTGGCAGAACTCGTCCATACGCACGGACTGCCAATCTGCTTGCGGATTACTTGAGGCCTCCAGAAAATTCTGCGTCTTGCACACCAGGTAGGCGTCGTGTTTTTGCAACGAGAGGGCCAAGTACTGTGTCTGTATCGTCCATGGCCCGACCCCAAGTCGGTTTACATCAGCCTCTGCCTGGTATCGCTGTGTCATCCCCTGCATCTCCTGCCAAATGGCCGATGACTGGGAGGTGACGGCCCCCGCCTTAGTGGATACCTCAACCGGAAATGAGGGGCCTTGAGAGAGCTCTTGTTGGACCGCTTGCATGATGAATTGTTTCTTGGATTGCAGGTCAGGAACGCAGTTGAACACGAGTAGGTCGAAGAGGTCTGCACCGAGTTCTTTTGCCTTAGCGATGGTCTGCACAGGCGTGGCCCAGGCAGTGACTGTCTGCCCGTTTTCTTCGTAGCATAGCATCTGGGCTTGCAACACCTGTTGATGGGCGCTTGATGCGTAGCCGTTAAAGTCTTTCCACGCCTCTTGAATGCTGCTGGACTTGGCTAGGAAGCTCTCCTTCCCCTCCTCCAGAGCCAGACAAGCGTAGCCTCGAAGTATTCGGCGCTCCAGCGTCCGCCAGACTACCGAAAGGACGGGCGGATTGGCCACCATGCTTGAGGGCTTGGCGTTTGGAGGAATGGGCGCTAACGCTCTCTCCTTCACCCCTTGCAGCATGTTATTCTGCTTTGTCTGCCATTGGTCGTCTCCGATCTTACACCCGCTCCGGCAATCCAGCCAGTTGAAGTTGACTCCATTGATCATCTCGTTCTCCGCAATCTTTGTACGTATCGCGTGATAGCCCGCGTAGAGATCGTCAGTACCGTCTTGTGACAGCGTGCCACATTTGAGTTGACTGTACGACGACGGTAGCTCCTCAAAAGGGAATGCTTCACGGCCTTCCTTCTGTCCGGTGCTTCCCTGCACAACCTTCATGTCGCCTCCTTCATGCTCAAAGCGTTTTAGGGGCGTTCTGAGCGAAACCCCTGTCGCGATTCCGATAAGAAAAAGAGCAAGCATGAAAGCGAAACTGGGTGCCACACCAATGCGAAACAGAGGGTTCAGACTACAAATCATACCCTTCAAAGAACGTTATCCTCCCACCCTACCAAGAACTCTTGCTGGTTGTCAGACGAGAAGAGTATACTCGGTTTCCGATTTACAATGCACACAAAAAATGCATCTCAAAGATTCGTGTCATCAGTGGCAGCGATTCTGCTTAACATTGTCATTATTGGAGGCTGCTTCTGCTTTATATGCTGGCCGGCTGTTTTGAAGACAACAGTTCTGTTAGGAAAATCATCCTGTTTGAAATTCCATTTGGGACTAAACACTGTTTGGACCGAAATCGCCTGTGACCCCTCCGAGCAGCTAGAAGTGCTCAACGACTGCCGATCCGTCCGAAAGCTCGACCGGGCGCCACTGTGGCTCTTCGCGGACGTGATGAACGACAGGCTGGCACGGCTGGGTCTGTCCCGAACAGCGACCAGCGCGCTCTTCTGGTCATCGTGGCTTTCCAAGGCACTGCTGGTGGGGGGGCTGATGTATCTGGGATCGTTGGTGTTGGTGTTCCGTTACGCGTTCCATGAGCGACCGCTGTTCTATCGGAACACAGCCGTCGTTGTGGAGTCGTTGGCTGCCGTTCTCATTACTCACGCCTCCGTGTCCTACATGGCCCACTCGGACGCCTGGTCCGCCTCGTTAGCCCACCTGGGGACGGGCTCCGTGTTCTTCGTGATGCTGATAGTTGGATGCGTCATGATGCCTGTAGTGAACGTGCTGTTGTTGCCCCGTAAGCTGCCGAGAGATGGAGAGCGAGCGGTGCTTCATGCAGGACAGTTGGCATACAACATGGCCAAGACATACGATGAGTATGATCTCATGCTGAAATCGTTCAGCTAAATCGCGAAGATGTTCACGTTTGGTGACTTCGTCGCCCATCCTTTGATAGGTCAGAAGAATTGATGCGTCCATGACAACAGCGTAGCTTAGAGAACGGTGGGGGGTCAATAAACCCAGGCAGGTCCGTGGATCGGAATCGCGCGCTGCTATTATTCTGCTTTGAACACACCCTTTGATGTTCCTGGCAGAGAAATATTAAATGCAACAAGATTGCATAAATACTAGCTTTCGCTCACAAACGCATCCACAGATCCTGTCCTGCATTCTGTGAGTTTTCGACAGCAATTACCCGCGAATCTTAGGATAGCTTCTTTCGACGGGGACACGAACGGCGACGAGGACACGATAGTGCCCGGAAGATGTTGACGATGACTGGCGCCCTCCATGGTGAAGTGCACCATGAGAGCCACGCCGAGGCCTTCGTGGCCCAGCACGTATCCGTCTCCTCTGACACGGTCTCTAGCGTTTGAGTATGTCGCGTGGTGCGTGCTCTCGTTTTAAAATGACGTGTAAGCAGCTTGATGCCAACCCCGGTGGCGTTGAATGAGTCGTTCAGCATCGATTTGAGCCGACCTATGACCTGTCCCCTTGACGGCAGCTCAACTTCGCCAAAGAGATCAAAATCCAGATCCTCCGCGTCAAGTTCCACCAAATCAAATTTATCTTCCCCCCACTTGCAGTGTTTCCAATCCTCGTAGGCCCTTTGATTTTCGCTGCGAGTCTCCCAGAGCGCGCTGGAATCTTGCGAACAGACGCTCATGG
>NW_027178807.1:0-27827 GCF_019968985.1 Porospora cf. gigantea B | reverse complement strand
TGAGCTTCAAGTATTTGGGCTTCTGAGCCAGACGGATATGCACTCCGCCTCCCTGGTCGCAGTGACCATGCTGATGGCAGCACGCGTGGTCGTTGATATCGACTGGTTTGTTGGGGAAGTAAGCGTGGCAGACGTTGTTCAGCGATTCGATGAGCGCCTCCTCGAATTTCGCGGACTTCTCGTCAATCTCCACCACCACCCCAGGAAGGTTGAGCTTGTTCAGAAGATCGTCGTAGATAGTTCTAACAGGGCTCGTCACCATAAAGACAGGGTATATGTTGAAGTACATTAGGGCATCTCGAACCTGCTCGATAGAGGGGTAGTCCTCTCCCTCACAGTCCTGGCTGCGGTCCCCGTTGTTCTTTGGTAGATCCGAATCGCCAGCGAGGTGATATCCCGCGTCTGTCGACAAGACCACCACCCTGTAGGTATCGTAATATTTGCTGTCGTAGCTCCAGTCGGCCTTCTTTGTGTAGGCGGAGTGCATCAATGCATGCAGCTGAGCCTCCTTCCAGTCGCGTCCTGAACGTACAACGAGGTTATCCAGTGACTTCCTAATCTTTCGCATGTTGGACGTGAGTCCTACTCGCATCGTGGCGCAGTAGTCACCAGCCTCGCTGTATCCATAAGGAGCCAACGGCTTATCAACGAACGAGGCAACACCGAACCGTGAGTCTCCGTATTGCTCCCGAATGAATTCGAACACCTCTGGAACATTCTTCTGGATATTAACCAAGTCGTCGGCAAAGGAGTCCGAGGCGTCTTGTGCGAGCACGATCTCGAACTTTATATCCTTCTTGCCGTGTACAGGGCAGTTGAGTAACCTCCGTCCAGCTCCATCGAATGCAACAGGCGGAGGCACTGTAGTCGGCTCGGCCGATCGTGTCGGGGGGGAAGCGGCCATTCCTGGAACCAGGACATCGTCTCCACGCGGAGAGGCCAGAGGCGGACGCGCAGCCAGGGGCAGCCCCATAGGGGCTCTGGCCGCCTCAGAAGGAGTTGGGGGACGCGAAGACCTCAACGGGCGCACACCCATCACGTTGCGCGCAAAATGCGCCTTCCTAGTCTCCAGTTCAGCTTTCTCAGCGCTGGAGAAACCGCGAGCGTTCATTTCCTTCTCAGCCACTTGGAGTCTCGTTTCATCCTCAATGCGCTCATTCAAAGCCCTGGCAGCAAGGTCTCCGAATCCGTGAGCGTTTTTTAGCGGTGTGTGCTGCAGCATGGACCTTGTGCGCAGCTGCTCGATGGCAGACTCCATGGCCTCTACGATATTGGATGAGTCAGTCTGCAGATCGACGACAACGCCGTCGACGCCCATGTCATCCTTGGCCTTGTTGTAGTACTTCATCAAGTCCGGAGACACCAGAAAGACAACCTTCACGTCTTTCTCGTTGATGGCTTCGGCGACCTGCGACATAGTAGGATAGTCCTCGCCTGAGCAGTTTACATCGTAACCTCCAGCGTTGGCAAGCCAATGGACGCTGCCAGCTTTGGCGCTGCCGTCACCGGCTCTGTGGAAGCCTGCATCTGTGGATATCACGAGGATCGGCACGCGGTCCTCCTCGAACTTCCATCCGGAAGCCACTGACCTCACGGTATGCATTAATGCGTCAAGTTGGTTTTCTTCCCAGTCGTTGCCCGAGTAGGTCTCCAATGAGCTTAGAATCGTTCCTATTCCCGATATATCTGTCATCTCCGCCAATGGTTGGTGTAGTTTGTAGCAGTAGTCGCCAGAGTCTGAGAATCCGAATGGCTCAACGGGCTTGTCGACGAAGGACGCCATCCCAAAACGCGATCCAGGGTAGTCGAGGCTCAGCTTTGTTAACATCGTCGGAATCTTCTCCTCAAGTACCCTAAGATCGTTTTCAAACGAGAATGAGAGGTCCTGAACCAGGAACACGTCGAGCTGAGGAGTGCTGGCTGCCATAGCCGACAGAGCCAGCAGGCTGACTCGAGTGAACATCATTTTTATATAAACAACTAATTGGTCTTCACCTCGTGTGGGCTGACCACGAATATGAACACCAGCATCCCCACAGTTATAGGGGCTTTGCCTAGGTTGACCATTTCTGACTGTGCATGACGTGCATAAATCCTATTTTTGATTCTGTCCCTGGCAACCTTCATGATGTGTGTGTGACTTACCAGTTCCAGGTACTCTTGTGGATGCTGGCTTTGGGTGGCTGCGTTCGGCAAGTCTTTGTGTTCTTCCTGATGGAAACTCGGTTCTTCGACTACGAAACGCTCAGGTGAGTTGCGGAGTACTCGTTCACAGATACATAACGGAAACACTGCTGCAGTCCTGTCGCCTGCCATTCGAGTCGAAGTTCGCAGTGAGGTTGGTCGACTTGGTGTACCGGATTATGGGTCAAAGTGAGGATCTTCGCGGCAACTAACGCAGTAGGAGAAAGCTTGAAAAGTGTCGAGTTCCAGTCCACAGTGAAATTGATCGAGACTATGCACGAGCAGATTTGCCAGCACTACCAACCTGGAGTGCCTCCTTTGGCAGTGCAGAGAAAGCTGGACTACATTCGTCACCAGCTCATCGAGGTCGACGAAGCAAAGTATATGAACTGGTGATGTGAGAATTCTTGTGAGCGTTTACTCCATAGATCAAAGGTTTACTCTGGAATCAAAGGGTCTCCAGTTAACGCAACAATTTACTCCGGTAAACAAATATGGCGGCTGCTGAATTCAAGCAGTACTGCTTCGCGACAGTGGGTCCCTTCTGAGGCGTGCAACGCAGTACCACCTCAAGATTAGCCTCAATGCATGCGAGTTAATAGTTCCCGAGATATGCGAACCAAGCGGGGAGTTCGACCTGGAATCTGTCAAGGGCTTTCTTCAAGTTCTGGATGAGTACATGAGTGTCCACGCCCTCGACGAGGTACACGAGTTCCATGTGAAGGACATCATCTCTCGAGTGCATGGGGAGCCCGTCGCGCCTCCGACGCCGACAATCCGCCCTCCGGATCGTGCGGTCTCCACTGAACCTTCGAAGGAAAATATCCAGTCTCCAGAGGTTTGTAAACTTCTTCGTTGGTCGGGCACCGAAGGTCAATCGATAATACTCGAACTTCCTACAGTCAGATCCACAAATGAGGATCTCTTTTCAACACGGTACCGTATGCTTACGGACGTCCTCAAGACCACCGGAGAGTTCCAGTGGTGGGAATTCGCATGCGGGGATGTCGAGGACTGGGGGCTCTCTACTGATTTCAGACCCGTAATCTACCCTGTGCAGAACCTGCTGGGAATGACTGGAACCCTGCATGCATTCGGTTGCCTTTGCCTTGATGAGGAGGAGGACGGCTCGCCGAAGTGGCTCTTGCAGGATCAAAACGCCAGTGTGGAGCTTCAGCTCTCCAAGACCGCCATAGCTCCGTTTACCTTTTTGAAGGATGGAACATTTGTCGTGGTTCGTGGCCATATGCGGCATCGGTTTCAGGCGGAGCTGCTTCGGTTTCCCTTCAGGGCCGAGTACCGGCCGGGGCCCCCAAGAGGCCTCTCAGCGGCGCACCGTGCAAAAGCAACCTCTCTGAGAGAGTTGGCGGTACCTCAGATCTGGGCCATCTTCGCGGAGTGCCGGCTGGACGATCCCAACGTGCTGGAGAACCTCCTTCACATCCTGACGGTCCTAGACGAACCCGAGGTCTCGCCTTTCAGAGTCCTTCCAGTGGGTCTTCTGTTCATGGGATCGTTTCTGGGCGACTCAGATATGAAGAGGACCCGGGAACGCTTTCGAGAGTTTGCCCTCCTCCTACAACGATTCACAAATCTTCTGCGGTCTGCATCGCTGGTCTTCTCACCCGGACCCGTTGATTTCGGGCTGGCGTCGCTGCCGCAGCACCCACTTTGCCCTCTGGCTCGAAGGGAGCTGTCCAGCATTCTGCTGCGAGCTGACCCCATGTGCCGGGTCAGCTTCCCAGAGAATCCGTTTTCCTTCACGCAGGCTGAAGCGGTGGGAGTTGTGATGCGGCGAGACCTAATTCGAGAGGCCGCCGACATGACAGATGTGCTCAACTCGCCTCTTACTAACCGCAGACGCCCCGTTTTGAGTGATGTGTCCGCCACGGTGCCCGATCTGGTGCTGAGCCAGAGACATCTGGCTCCACATATATCAGACCTCTCTCGAGAGCAGAGGCCGCTGATTAACCGCAGTCGCGCAAGCTCGTTATGGCTTCAGCATCTCCCCAACTTGCTGGTTTTTGCCGACTCTGGGGCTGCGCCGTACAAGAAGATATTTTCGGGAGTGCAGTTCGTTAACCCTGGGTGCATCGCGACCGGGCAATGGGCGACCTGCGACTTCACCTCGGAGACAATCACTCTGTACGGAGGAACGGAATGATCGGAGACAATCACTCTGTACGGAGGAACGGATTGATTGTGTTTCAGCACACGTCAGGACGCGACCTCAGTCAGCATCGCTCCCACATTTTTAACAACACTTTTCATCTTGTCAGAGAGAACCGTCCACGTCTCCTCCACGGTCCCCAATGATGGAACTGAAACCAGTTTCTTCTGTTGCTGGAACCATTCGATAATTGGAACTGTATCTTTCTGGAAGGCTGCAAATCTTTTCTTGATACACGTAAGGTTGTCATCAAGCCTGTCCGAGGTTTCCCCTCGCCGCAGAAGCCTCTCCTCCAGGACGTCCTCTGGGCAATCCAGAAACAGGCAGCAGAGCACAGGGGCCTCGGCGCCGAGCACCGACTGCCACTGGTCCAGGCTCTCTTGATCGCGCGGGAATCCGTCGATCAAGAAGATGCCTTCGCCATGCTCCTGCATTCTCTCACGCATCAAGTGCAGGGTGATTTCCACAGGCACCAGGGTGCCGTTTTCGATGTGGGTCTTAATCAGCGCACCGTTGGCAGAGTCACTTTTGTTCATCTCATCGCGCAGACAATCGCCTGCTGATATATGCTTAAAGTCCATGGAGGTGGCCAAGCGCCCACAGTGAGTGCCTTTTCCGGCGCCAGGCCCGCCAAGGACGAAAATCACACGGAAGCGAGGCTGCGTGTCTGGAACACGTATGGCTGAATCTACGGTGCTGACTCACCTGCATTCGTGAGGGGGGACTCCGGCGTGACGACCGCCTCGGTCAGTACTGCTGGCGCAGTACCACTTTTTGTTGCGGGCGACGCTATCGTCGGAGTTAAAGGTGGCGATATCGTGGTGTCCGACATGGCGCTCCTAGACGGCTCGTCATGGCTGTCAATCTGACCTAGGGTGGTGGGCGCAGAAACAACACCGAACAGAACGGTAAACGTTAGGTGGGAAGCAACATGTGGCGGCAAGCGGAGAAGCATCAGAATCTGCGATTTTTTCCATTCCTGGCACAGCTAAAAAGGGGTGCTCTCGCTCACCACCCTGAGGACTCCGCAAAGATGCTGTCGGACCTGACCTGGCTCCAACGGCCCTCCGCCCCACTCGAGCTTAATAATATTTTTTAAGCAGCACTGGATGTTACTACTGCCCTGCCAATTGCATAGACCGCTGTGCGTCCTTTGTCCTGAAGAGCACTTGTGGCAGCTGTTGGGGTCACTGTCTTTGCCGGTGTCGTCGTTGGTGGGCGCTGATGGTCGATTGTTTGAGTGGGTGGAGAAGAGTAGATTAAGGACTGACCAGCGGGCCTGTGTCGCATCCAACGAGCCGAGGCCGGCGGTATGCCGAGCGGGTGGACCTATGGGGCCACAACAGGCGGAGGAATCCTCAAGGAACCTTCCTGTATCGACCGACATCGAGGTCGGAGCCCTAGCCACCCGGAGCCGGGACTCCATTAATCTGAACCTTCATACGGACTCAGGGAGCAGCTCCGAGCTGGATCTCCCTGACCGGACCTCCACGGCGTTTCGAGGACTCGGTCCAGTCTACGGCGTCGCCTCCGACGACCGCAACACGAAGAAAATTACCGCCTGTTTCGACTTAGAGGCACTGATGGCGAACGTACGCAGTGTAGACGCGACGTCCGTTGCCAATATAGCCCGGCAAGGACTATTCACCCTGCTCGTGAACAGCTGCCGAAGCTGCAACGTGGATGCTGTTCGCTCGAGGTCGCATGCCGTCAGCGCAGCATTGGCTTCCACGTCCTCCGTTTCGAGCGTCGTAGCACGAGACGTACTTATCAGGTTTGTCGCCTCGAGACCGGAGGTCGCGGAGGACTTATGCTTCTTGTGTGATGAGACGGGGAAGATGATCCATTGCGTGCTGGAGCACTTCAGTTCGTTGGAAGCTGCGTGCGAGACGACCGACTTCTCCGCTTTCGTGATGACAGCTGCCGCTCGGTTCGAGGCTCTGCACCAGGTGGATGTCATATCCACCTTTGTCATTGGCCAGCTTCTGCACTACGCTGGTGTCGGCGATTTTCGACGCGGGGCTCGCAAGGGCATGTTGCTAAGCAACGTCTTCTGGATTGAGAACGACAGCTGGTTCCGGCACGGTCTTGAGATGGAGGGCCTGTACCAGTCACCCTACATGATGAAGTCGTTGTGGCCTGCCATTCAGTGGATCAAGCAACGCGGAGTACAAGGGCCCTGGTCTTCACCCGGCGACGGGTTCTATCCGCATATTACCTTCGAGCTGGACCATGACCCTTTGGACCGCCCCTCTGACGTTTTCCCCCCTTTCATTACGTATCTGCGTTGTATGCACACAGTCTACCAAATGCGACGACGTGGCGATGACGTGGAAATCGAGGACGATGATGAGGTCGTGGCGCCTGTGAGCACCACAGCAGAAACCATCGCGCACAGGGATGTATTTCTGCAGCGGATACGCGAGCCCCATTTCGATAACACTCCATACAGTCGGAATCCAGTTGATGGGGAAGGGTTGCTGGAGCTTCTGGGTGAGCTGCTCAGCCTGGAGGAGGAAGTCGACTTTGAAGCTCGCGGCCCCTTCAAGTTCCCTGAAAGCTTAGTCACATGCTTTCTGCAGAAGCCAACTACGTCAGAAAGACTCCTGTCCGATTTCCTCAGATTCCTCTTCTGGGAACTACGGAGCGGCGACGTTGAACTCAAGGAACTCAACGTCTGCACCTGTCAAGCGTGCCGGAAAAAACGGTTCGAAATGTTCGCCCACCTAAAAAACAGTCTCGTGCTCCATGAGAACGGAAAAGTCGACGTTCCTCTGGACATATCGCTAAAGAACATGACGGTTCTTGTGAAAGAGGTCATGTTAGAGTATGGAGTCAAGAACGAGGGGGAACTCCAAAGTATGCTAGCTGAGAGAGCAACTCAAGGCCGCTTACAGGCCGAACCTGAGCCCGACAGAGCCCGCCCTGTTAAGAAGAAGAAGCGGCCTGCCACCAAGATGAAGCCCCGCCGGCGGTAGTTTGTGGGATGTCTGTTTTCTGGGTGTTTTGTCATCAGAAGAGTTTTGCCCTGATCGCGTATGATAAATATGCTGCCGCTGATTTCTTGATGTGATCTTCGTTGGGTGTGAGGAATTCAGACTTATCATGAACAAAGGAGGCGCCAATGATGAGGATGAAGACCAGACGCATGCGATATTCCGACGGGTACCGATCAACCCCACCTTTACCATCAAGCAGGGTCGGATGTCTCGTATGATTGAGAAGTTCGGACACTTCAACCAGTTCGCCTGGATGTTCGCACGCGCAGTCTGGCACCAGATCACCTACTATCCAATCCTTGTGGCTCTATTGGTCATTCTCATAGACCATGTGAAATACGGTGCGTGGGCCACATGGGTAATTACTGTCGTTTCTGGATGCGTTTCGGAAATAAGGAGCAGCTTTAATGAGATGAACATTCTTAGGAAGGCCCGCAGCACTAGGGTTATTACAATCGACCTCGAACACGGCAAGGAGATGCTAAGGCCGTGGCACGAGCTCCGAGAAGGTATGTTGATCAAACTTTTGGACGGGGACGAATCCCCCGCGGATATCGCGGTCCTCTCCTGCGGTGCAGAGTTCGCATTGGCGGATTCTAGCTTCCTCCAAGGACGCACGACGCGGATGAAGAAGGTTCCGTTAAAGGACACTCAGGCTGAAATCAGCGCCTCGCTGCTCAGTCGCATGACGGGACAGCTAATGCTGCCGCCTCCCTATGAGACCCCAGTCTACCGTATGTTTCAGGGCTGCCTGAAACTGACACGCAACCCTCGACCGACGAGAATATCCCTCAGTAACGTGATTCTCGCGGGAAGTCACGTATCGGGGGCTCCCTGGCTATGGGGCGCCATAATGTTCATGGAGGATGACACGGCATATTTCGCCAACAGCGTGTTTCACAGTCGCACCAAATTGAAACAAGCCTTCTCTGCAGTGACGACAGTAGCACCGATTATCACCACATTTGCGGTGATTTACTGCTTGATAAATTATCCTACGTAAGCCTTCTTATTCAGGTGACATTTATGAGTTATCAATAGTATTTCTTTTCGTTGTAATTTAGGTTATCCTTGTCTCACATTATGTAGTGACATGGGCGTCGTCGGCGTTTACTTCCTCTGCCTCACTACGATGCCCATTCACTGGATCCTTTGTCTAATGCTCGCGCATATCGGGCTCAATTCACGAACCATGGCCGACATGGAACAGTTTGCTCTTAGTAATCAACCGAGCTGGTACCGAGTCCTCGCTGAGTACCAACCCGTGGTGGATGAAGTCTCCAACGGCACCACCGCTGACCAGAAGAACGCCAGCCAGAAAGAGGGCACCGGTGAGACTGAGGACGCCTACCAAAAGGAGGGCACTGGCGAGACTGATGACGTCGAAATGACCAGGAGAACGACTCGCGTGTCGTTTTCGCAGCATTCCCTACAGACCGTCAAAACCCTCAACACGGAGGTGGAGGTTACATCTAGGAGGTCCACATTCGGATCCTACTTGTGGTGGGAACTGGGACTCAACTCCCGGGAGCGACTTAACTGGACCTCGTGGTTGGGCTGGTTCCGGAAGCGTGCTCGAATGTTGAAGGCCATCCGTCATATCGAGGGCGACGACTACTCGGTCCTGCAGGCCGTCCGGAAGGCCTACCTCATCCACTGTCTCCCCTTAGTCGACGTATGTTTCGTCGAAAAGACCAACACCTTGGACCTAGGACACTCGGTGGTGGTGGGCTGCTGCGTGGGAATCGTGGAGTACGGCGTTTCAGCCGACGCCGACAGCGGCGAGCGTCAACGGGTGATGCGATCGTTGTCGCAATTTGAGCACGTGAAGGCGCAAAACTTCGCGGCCTTCAGCGCTCAACCATCGCACGAAACAGCTCCCGTGGAATCGGAATCCTACAGCTCCGGAGTGCTCTTTCCTACGCGCTCCCGTTTCGTCAAGTCGCAGCTTGATTTTGACTCCTTGTCGCCCGTCTCGTTCCCGTCGCTAAACAGCGGCTCGGACTCATCCTACGTCTTCACAGGCGAAACAAGCAGCGAGACGATGCCTCCAGTGCTTCCGCGGCCCCCGCCACCCATGACTCCAGCGAGCTCTTCGCCATTCATATCGGAGTCTGTGGACACATTCTTGGACCAGATGGAACTAGAAGACGAGCTTCTCGACAGCGACGACTCCGTTACAGAAGACGACGAGAGCTCCGAGATCTACACGCTCAGGTCCTCCTCTCCCTTCTCATACACCGTGGACTCTCAGGCCGTTCCAGCGAGCCCTATAAGTCCTCTGTCTCCCAAAACCCGCCGCGCAGTGCAGCTAATGAAGATGTGCAGCCTGAACAGCCTTTTTCCAGAGGACTCTCCTATCGCGAGCCCCAAAGTAGTTCGGGCCAAGAGGCGCCAGCAACTGATATCCTACTTGCAGGCTTCGCAGGAGAGTCGCCAACCAGAGACGGATGGCGGTGACCAATGGCCCCGGAGAAAAGGCCTGCAGTGGGACGACACGGTGGAGGAGAAGAGGGCAGGGAAGGCACGGCAGAACTACGCTGGATACCAGTTCCGTAGCATGGCCGTCGAGAGGAAACGTGTGGATCTGGATGTGCCGCAACGGGCACAGTTCTGTCACGGCCAGGACCTGCACTTTCAGTGGGACGTGCTGCATCCGTCGGTGAAGCACGCCTGTCACCTCCGCGATCCTGGACTACTCTACGACCTGGCACACGACACCCACAATGGTCGGAAGATCGAGCTTTTCCTCCTGTCTCTTGCACTCTGCGGAGAGAGCCAGGCTTATTTTGAATCTCGCGATGGGATACAATTCTCGGGGGAGCAGCTCACCGCAGTTCATCGCTTCAGCGCGAGGTCCGAGCTATCCTCGAAATCTCAATCCGTGGCCACGACGCCTGACAGCGCAGCTGTCACAGTGCAGCTGCTCGACACAGCACAAGCCCAGTATCAGAGCTCCCTCTACGACGACGCCTCAGACGCGACTGTTCGGAAAGAGTTCCCCCTCTACCGGACCGAGCGCATCCACTGGGACCGGCGCCACCTGAAAAAGATCAAGTACACCAGCAGCTCGACCTTCGAGGAGAACTTCGTAAAGACGGCGGCGGCCTTCGGCTACTCACTTCTCTACCGCACGCGTCACGAAGCAACGCTTGACATCTGGGGTACACCTACACGAATTGGAATTGTAGGGTACATTCCAACGTTGGGCACTCGCCGAAAGCAGTCGGTAGTCATTAACACGCGACATCGTGACGCGCCACATGTTAGTGTCCTACTGTGCATGGTGAGGACCCCGGCTGCCAGACACAGTCCCCCGCTGAGACTATGTATGAGAGTCTCGATATCTCCTACGCCGACCGCACCAGGCTTCAACTTCTAGTTCGGGCCTACACGCAGAAGGGTCTACACTGCCACAGTAACGCTATGGGTTTTCCGTATTCTTATCTTCACCAGTTTTTGCTTACCGCTACTTAAGCCCTGAAGAGACTCAATGCTTCAAGTACGACTACCAAGAGACGCTCAAAGGCGTGCGGAGGGTCACCCTCAAGCTCGTAGCGCTCGGGGAGGCCATGGAGAACGACATGACCTTCCTCGGAGTCATCACCAGCGATCCGCAGATTGCTGGCGACGCCGGCAGCTGTCTCCGGCACTTCCACGACGTCGGCATGGGCATTCACCTGGTAACTGGGGACCTTCCCGAACGACTGGTGCTCATGGCGTTGAAGTTGGAAGTTGTCAGCCCAGATTTTCAGTTCTTCTGGCCCGAGGTCCAGGTCAAGAATGCTTCCGTTCTAGAAACTATCAATGAGCGTTTCTTCTCATCCTACAGTCCGATCTGCAGCCTGGCAGGCGTCTTCTGGTCTCATTGCACGCAAGAGTCCTGGATTAGCTTCGACAAGGTGCGAGAAGCCTGCTTCGACTTCCTTGACCTCAAACAGAACTCAGTGCCGGACACCCTCATATCCTTCTTCGTTCACCAGACTCTTCTAAAGTTTCTGCAGGCGAGGCAGGAGTGTTTCAACCGGGACGTTCCACTGTGTGCAGTCATATCCGGACGCACGTTATCGTTCTTGGCGCATTCCCGACCTGGAGCTGACGTTCTCTGCCTGATTCTCGGCTGGGCTGATGTGGTGCTGCTTCCCCGGGTTTCGCCGCTTCAAAAGGCTGCGCTGATCCAGGCTCTCAAGACCACCACTCAGGGCTCCACGTACAACATTCTGTTCGTGGGAGGTGGGGGCTGCGACACACTCGCCTTCGACAAGGCGGACGTCAGCGCGCGGGTCACACCTCCCGTCAGTCAGAAAGGCCGGGCCATGGAGTTTCCGGCCTCTCGGAAGGCCAAAGGCCGACTGCGATCGATTCCAGATCTGCGAGCAGACTTCTCCTTACCCAGTTTCAAGGCTCTAGAGCGCTTGATCTTCTCTCATGGCACGTCTGCCTCTCGCAATATCTGTCTGCTTACCCGTTACATCGTCTACACGTTCACCGGCTCCATCACCTGGTATGTCGTCGCGGCGTGCGCGGACAGCCGAATGAACGCGGCCACCCTTTACCTCATTCTGTGAGTCGAACAACGCTTCTCCTATTTATCAAAATCACATCACAATGACTCCAGTCAATGGTTCGTTCCCATGACGCTGCCAGCCGTGGTGACCATGGGTATCTTCCAGAAGGACTACCACTTTGATGCAATCAGCAACGCTTCTGCAATCGTGAAGATCTGCAGGAAGCACTGTCAACACAACGTGAGGATCAAAGTGCTGTTCTTCCTCGAGGGCCTGGCTGCGGGCTTCTACGCCTATCTCATCTCTCAACTCCCAATGAACCTGCCAGGACACCGGCTGGACTCGCGAATCCCCTACGGTCGTTCCATGTTGGAAACTGACTACCGACCGCTCAGTCTGCTGTTGGGACTCCACCTTTTCCACATGCTGTTCGAGGATGTTGCCCACTCAATGTTCTGGTGGTTTTCGGCGATGCTGCTTGGGGCAGGCGTCTTTATGTTGGATCTATTCTTCAACAACGTAATTACCATTTACATTAAATATTCATTTTTTTTTCGCCTTTAGATTTTATTTATTGTATTCCAGATGCAATCCGTAACTTTTGGCGTGGGGGCCCAGTGCGTCAGATTATTCCATCTGTTCGCGTTTTGCCTGGGAGACCGGGCATTCTTCAAGGTCGTTAGGAACACGGTCTGCTTCGACGTTTCACCGAGTTTCAGACGGTATGTTTTAAGGTATCGCCCCTCTCACCCATTCCAGAGTTTACCGCAACATCTTCAATAGCACCCTGCCGAACCTCGGCCATCCGGACTCGCCTACGTACATGCCTCGCCTCATTCAGAGTCGCGAACGAGCCATGGATATTTTTGAGGAGACTATCAGTCACTGGTGGAGGCTACAGAAGAACGAGTACGGTATCCCTAGGCAGGTGGTGCTGTCAAAGTCCCTTCTGAGCTGGGAACCACTTCTGTAGGCTGACGTCGTTTCCTGTGTAATTTTTCCCAGAGGTCGCACGAGGGATGTGGATTTCGTGATGCCTGAGGCCTATCGGAGGTGCCTGCAAAATATCTGTGCTCCGAAGCCTGGGGACCCTGCCTTGGCGCAAACTGGAGACCCTCGCGAGAGTATAATGCTTAGTATGAGCAGTTCGGTCTTCCGATCCACACAGGCGACATCGACCGTTGGAAAAGTGCGAGAGTGAGTTATATCGTATCTTTGGTTAAAGCGTATCGCCGGCTTATCACTTCTGCAGAACGCCGCTGTCGTATTACGACGACTCCTTCCTGGCGAAACTTACGGTTCCGGACGCCACCTGCACGGATACCATCAGCAGCATCATCCTAGATAAATTCGGAGCTGTGGACCTCAAGCGGGTGACAAAGGCCCTGGAATTCAACGACCGGCAGTTGGAAACCGAGTACCAGGAGCACCAATCTCTGAGACAGGAAGACGAGTAGGTTTTGGGGACTAAACTCACTCAGTGTGGAGAACTTCTTAACAGAGTTCTTCTACTCAGTGCTAGTTTGCTTTGCGCTGGTGTCCTGCCTGCAGCTTTACCGGGCGCAGAGTGGCAGAATGTGGGGCCTCAGGCTGGGCGCCAGCCTGGTGGTAGCTTTCATGGGCGTGATCCACAGGTCTCTGCGCTCGCAACCCAACTACCGCCCCCACCGCTATATAACTGTGGTTATCATATGTCTACTGTGCTCCATAGCCTTCAACGTCGGTGATGCCCTCCTTTACTGTGTCATGGTGCATTACCTACTCCACCCCACTATCATCCCTGCATCGACAGCCACGGTGGCAGTGACCATCGTCGGCCTCATTATGATCGCGTAAGACAACTCGAAGGACTTCAATTCAGATTCGAATCAAGCATGCTTTCCGCTTTGTGGGCGGCTCAAGTGGTGCCCCTGTGTATGCTAGGTATAATCGCCGTGTACCAGCGGGAACGGCGACACCGACGAGAGTTTCTGGTGGACCTTCAGACAGAGATGGATCGCAAGAAAAACAGGGAGATCCTCAACTCGCTTCTGCCAGCATTCGTGGTGGAAGCGATGCTGGAAGGCGACGTTAACGATGATGGAATTCCCAAGAGTCTCTCTGCAGATGAGCATAACAACGTGTGCGTCATATTCTGCGACATCTACGAATTCCAATTGCTAGTGAAGTACTTAGATCCGAAGGTAAAGTCAAAGTTCCCCAACCAACAGGTGCTACTGGAATTGCTGGACACGCTGTTTCTCTCGTTCGACTTCGTTGCTGAGGAGTGCGGGGTAACCAAGATTGAAACGGTCTCCGAAACCTACCTCAGCTGCACAGGTCTCGAAGGCTACGATCATCCGAACGTCAGTTCCTTGAAAGCTCTGGACCTGGCGCTGGCCATGTTGGAGCTTTGCGCGTTCACCAACTACGAAGTGGACACTGACGATGTGAGTATGGCTGCGTAGTTCCTAGTTCTTCCACAGTTGTTAACGGACGTTTCAGGAGCAAACAGCCAATCAATGCGTTAGGGTGAAGATCGGAATCCACGCTGGTCGCGTGATGTCCGGTCTAGTCGGCTTCAAGAAGCCACAGTTTGCACTATTCGGAGACACTGTGAACACTGCAAGTCGCATGAAGCTCACTGGTATCGTCGACCACGTCCACGTTTCCGACGACTATCGCAAGGTACTGCAGATGGAGAACGGCATGCTCAACTGGCTGACGCGCGAGATCCAAGTCAAGGGCAAGGGTAGTATGACCACGCACCTTCTGAAATCGGTTCAGGGAATGGACTACCCCCAGTTCAACCAGGGGGTTTCGGATAGCAACCGCACCGCTAAGACAGTACAGGACGTGTTACAGAGCATCCGTCGCGATACTGTAGTGTTGGACCGGGAGAAGGAACAGAAGTTCGCGCCTGACCATGCTCACAGCAGCAGCCCCGCCGACAATAGACGTCTTTCCGGCCGTGCCTCATTCCACGCGGAGTTCGAAAGGCAGCGGACGATAACTCCGGATACCAGTAGCGAGAGTGCACACTTGCAGACACGACTGCGTAATTCCTTGACCGATCGAAGACCTCCCCCGCCTAGGGCTGCGATGGAGATCGACTCCCAGCCGTCGACGCAGATGTCTAGAACGTCCAAGCTCCACAAACTTTGGAAGAGTGTGCAATCGAAAACCAAGCGGCCACGCAAAAGGGAGGGAAGGATAGACGTCTCAGAGGAGCGTCCACCCCACCGATGGGCACCTGACCCTGTCCACCGCTCATCCCTGAGCTCGTCGAGCTCCTTTACCGAAGAGAGTAACAAGTATGACTTAGAGTTCGTCATAAACCGAATGGTAGGATAAAGCGACATCCGGGAATCCAGAGTAGACCCAAGCGATGTTCGTCCATCCGTATGCCGTGGCTGGAATTCGAGGATCCCGCCGACGAGGCCCGCTACCAAGAGGACTTCAACGACACAATAGGCACCGGCTCGGCTACCTCGTTTATGATTGCAGCCATATTCTTCTGCCTGGATGCAGCCCTTTTCTTTATGCAGGAAGACCATAAGATTTTGCTGCCGTTGGACCAGAGGACGCAGCTGGTTAACTCTGGCGAACTGAGCATGATCTACTTCACCTGCATCGCTCTGGCCGTCGCGGGGTTCATGCTGAACTCGTCCACCAGCGGTATCGGCATCACTGGAGTGTTCATTCCCAACAAGACAATCCTTCCCCTGTTTTCGGTAATGTGCTCCTTTGCCATCTGGATCTGCTCTCTGATGCCTATGTGGACCCTGCGATTCGCCATTGTGGAGCAGGCAATCCTTCCTCGAAACTCGATCACAATCATCTTCTTCATTCTGTTTAATGCCACCACAGAAGGTGAAATCTTCACCAAGTCGTAACGCAGTCTTCCCCGCTTATGTCAGCCTGCTAATCAACCTCGCGGCCGCGCCATTTATGACATTTGGAGTCATCTACACTTACCTATTCGACATCGGTGCCTGGAAGTCTCTCAACAGCATTATTCTCGGTGTGCCACTAGCCACGTTGGGAACATGGAAGCGAGAGTATGGGGATCGAGTCGTGTGGTACACGCAGTTCGTCACGTCAAAGCAGAGCAGAGCCGCTGATATGCTGCTGGAGATGATGCCTCGCGAGGTCAGCGTTGACTTCCAGAACGACGACTTGCAGCTGTGCTACGAGCATGAGCGAATGACGCTTGTCTTCTCGGATATCGTGGGCTTTACGACTTTCAGCAAAGGCTCTGAACCGACACGGGTTCTTACGATGCTGCAGAAGCTGTTCGCGGCCTTCGACAAGTCCACAATCAGCAAGGGGCTGTACAAGCTTTGCACTATCGGTGACGCCTACGTTGCCACCACCGAGCCCTTCACCACTCGATGGGGAGCCACCTTCGACTCATGGGCAGGGTGTCAACGATGCATCGAATTCGCCGAGATGATGGTTACCCATATCGTGAAGGTGAGAGAGGACCTCGGTATCGATGAGTTGGATATGCGTATAGGCCTTCACTACGGCAACTGCATTGGCGCTATAGTGGGCAGCCGACGTCTGAGGTATGACATGTACGGTATCGATATCATGACTGGTACACTGATGGAGTCCAGTGGAGTAGCTGGCAACATTAACGTCTCGAACGCGCTGAAATCGTTCATCGAACGTCACACCCGTGAGGATTTCGACTTCAAGTTCAACAAGGTCGTCAAGGTGCTCGACCATTCCACCGATTCATTCCTGATCAGACGGAAGACCGACGCAGAAAAAGCCCACACGCGCATTATGTCTAACTAAACCGAGATCGGAGTGCATACTCTATTGAAGTTTACCAGCTCACGGTGCCTCAATATTCAGCTCCTTCGAGGCAATCCCACGAGGCAGATATGCACTCAGGACACGGAGACTTGCTACCACCGACAAACAGATCACAACGCCCATTGACGAAGGTGAGCTGCTCGCAGATGTTGTCGCTCAGACAGAGCTCGGCGCACTCATAATGGGTCGTTGCATCTGTAGACTGCAGAGAATGTCCACCATAACGTACGCCTCTCTCGAAGCAGCGGTCGTTCGCCTCAGAGAACGACGTGTACTCGGAATGCACCGGTGCTGAGGTGGTGTACATCTCCGGATGGAAGCAGCTCATTTCCCCAGACACAGCAGGCTCAGAGTATTTCTTGCTTGTCGTAGTATTCTTTAGCTCGCAAATCGTGGTGTCCGACCGCCATGAGAACTTCTCGCAGCCCTCGCGAGTGAAGCACAACTGATGACACCGTGCGACAGTGGTGGTAAGGAGAGATGCCATGGTTGGACCTTCGAACAGCGTGCTACGTTCGTAGCATGGGCTAGCGTAGTCTTCCTTGGTTGTTCGGTCATGGTAGAGGCTGTTGGTTGTCGAAGCAGCACTCGTGTATGTTTCGGTCATGGGAGCAATAGTGGTAAATGGAGCAACATTCGTTGGCACTGTAATAGACGTCGCAGGAAGGGTTGTAGGCACAGATGATACAAGGGAAGTAGGAGCTGGGGTTGTCGGAGCAAGGGATGTAGGGGCAAGTGTAGTTGGAGCAAGGGTTGTAGGGGCAAGTGTAGTTGGAGCAAAGGTCGTGGGGGCAAGTGTAGTTGGAGCAAGGGTTGTAGGGGCAAGTGTTGGCGCAAGAGTCGTGGGGCGAGAGTGGATATCCGGGAACAGGCAACTCATACTACCAGAAACAGCATCAGCATCTCGTCTCGACAACACAAGCTTCTTTAGTAGTACACATTTAGACTTCTGCTGGTAGAAAACGAAATGCTTACACACACGGGCCCTCGCGCAGTCGAACGCGCAGTCCACAGCGCAAGTAGCAAGAGTAACCTTCAGAGGGGCTCCCGTATGTCTAACCCCATTCTTCATGCATTCGCTGTTTGAGAAATGCCCTATCACTCACCTCATTCCGCAGGCGCAGTCCTTGTCGGTGTGCTTGTGGTGGCGATCCTTGTCGGTGTGCTTGTGGTGGTCAGAGGGGCGATCCTTGTCGGTGTGCTTGTTGGGATAGAAGCACTTCATGGACCCGGACGTGTGGCCTGGCGAGTGCACCTGTTCCACTGCGTCGCCCATTAGAAGACACCTAGACCCGCCATGCTTACAACGACCAGCGCCGCGTTCAAACGTGAAGTTCAGACAGCCCTTCGTGGTGTGGCACAGCTCGGCACAGCCACCAGCATGCTTCGTGCACGCCTTACCAATAAATCGACCCGACACGCGGGAGTGCCGCACCAAGCACCTATTGAAGCGATGAAAACGATGTCCGTCGCGCTTGCACTTTGAGCGGCGCTGGTGACGCAGTTGTCTAGTCGCCGCAGGTTTCTCAGAACAACCTCGAAGTGCAGCCAAGGTACCTTCTTCATTGGTGAAGGTGACCTCGGCCATCAAATGGCACTCCTCGTTCTTGAAAGCAATAGCATTACACCCGTTATGGTCATAACAGGCGGAGAAGCAGTCGTCAGGGTTTACAGCTTTAACAATTTCCAATGGGCTGCCTACAATACCGGCGTGTTCCTGCCAGCAAGAGTGCCCAGCAACAAGAGAAATGAGCCCTGAGATCTTCATCTTATAATATAATGATGTGTTCCGAACTCGGCTGTTGTGGGGTATGTTGTGGGTTCTGACTATTGGGGAGCCGCGATCCAGAGTTACGATTCAAATCACTCAAATGATGCGTTCTATTTCTGTAGCAAAGTTCATGAGCTGCTCTGTGAGGGCTAAGGCCGGTATCGTGTTAGTCTGAACGGCCTCCTTGACGATGGAGAGACGTCCTGCCTCCAGTTCCCACCGAGTTCTCGCGGTCGCCGCGTTTTCCAGCTGGCAGTGTGCTGCGCTTCGCAGCACCTCCAGCGCCTTCTTGTCGGCTGGCTTCCGTCCGAGCTCCTCGCCCACTTCGCGTATCAGACGTCGCTGGTTCTGAAACGTGTCAACGAAAGCGACGTCAGGCAGCGCATCGTTACGCTCGCGACAGAAGGCAGCCAACTCGTTGATATCCGTAAACAGAAGCAGCTCCATGGCGAAGTTTACGGGCACATGCTCGTAGGCTGCGTGCTGAAGACGCCCAGGATTCACCTTTCTCCAACGCGGTCGCGACTTTTTCCCGCAGGAGTGTCGTGGTGAGGCTGGTAAGAGGCCCAAAGAGGGCGTGTGTTGGGGCCATCAACATGGCAGCTGCACGTTTGTAGTAGCCCTCAGTCACAGACTGTCGCAGGTTGACGACGAAGTCGATGTGAGGACTAGACGCGCCAGCGAGTATAGGCATTTCCAGAACGTACAGCATCTCCGGCTCCTGGCCGCACGCAAAGAGATGCAGCAGTCGGCAAGCGATTGTGAGGTACGTGGACTCAGTGATTGACACCGCATCGGCGCCTGACAGAACGTGTTGGAGCTGGGCGGTCAAGCTGGTAAACTCAGACCATCTTCCCAGTTTCACCATCGACAGCGCACAGAGTTCGCAGGCCTGTTGCTGAAGCTGACGGTCCTGCTGCCATGACGCATCCAACAGACGCTCGCGCGTCCAGTCCACCAGCTCCCCCAGGGCCTTAGGTTCCACAATAGACTCCGAGTAGAGCCACTGTGAGACCTCTCCTACATGTGGCATGGGATCCATTATTGCCAAGAAATCGAGAAATCCTCATCACAACACAGGAACAGACCTCATCACCTGCAGCCAATAGGTTGTCATAATTCTTAACATACAGCAAGTTAGTACACGTTTAACGAGGTGACCTGTTTCACGACGGACTTATTGTGCTTGTCGACAGTCTCGCGGTAATTCTGCTTAAGGAGCTCCTCGAAGAATTGAAGCTGTGCGCACGAGGCCTGCAGAGGGTCGGGACGAATATACCACTGTACGTTCTCCGTGCAGGGCGGCGTGGTGAAAGAGCCCTCGTACGACATGAGCTTCGAATTGTGGCCCACGAGGCATTGGAAGTCGCGGAAGTGCTTGGAAAGTACCGTCGCCGTGTCGCCAAGAACCTGAGGGGTCTCCTCGCACTCAACGATGGGAGTCAGGAACTTTGATTTGTTGCCGTGGTCGAAAAAAACAGAGTACGCCACGAATTCCTTCGCTTTATTGCCCTGTGATGGTCGGTGGTACAACTGCACCTCCAGAGGGTAACGCTTGCCAGCAACCGTATGCTCGGCGGGGGAATGAAAAACGGCGTGAGTAAGCTTGTAGGGCTGCTGATTGAGGCCGAGGTAACCCATAGACGCGGGTTCGTCATCCTTCTGTTTACCCTTGCTCGACATCACCAATCCACACGACAGATAGGAGAGCTGCACAAACTTCGACAGGCCGGTCTTGTAGTCAAAAACAGGGTTCTCGACCAACAGACCCTCAGTGACCACGCCGGCAGGGAGGTTGATAGGCGACTGTCGTGTAGGCGTAGCAGGGCAAGTCAAGCTGTCGTAGACCCAGTCGCTGCCGTGGTTCTTGTGCGACCAGCCTTCGTGAGCGCCGTCGTGCTCGATTAAAGTCTCGACATATCCAGCCACGAAACGGACTGTGGGCTTGACTTCTGTGGAAGTAGTCATAGGGATGTCGAAGGAGACGGGACCTGGGTTTCGTCGCAGGTCCTCGAGCTCAACCTTCGCCTTGGCGACCAAGGCGCACTCAGGCGCGCTGTGATACACATAGAACTTGAGCACGCTATCCGTGAGGTTGGCCTTGAGAAGGAATTTGTTCAGGAAAAGCACGTCCTCGTCACCTCGAACGCTCAGCGTTTCTGTTGAGGCGACCTTCTTGTTGTCCAGCATGACGTGCAACTGCACCTTCTGAGAAGATATGAGTCATGCTGATATGCACCACACTCACCCCCTGCGTATCCTTGGGAAACAGGTGCTTGACCCCAATAACATTAACAGACAGGTATCTGGTGGTAGCGTCCTGTGTGAAGTTCCTGCGGATGACTCACGTTGCTGCAACAGTTGAACATTGTAGATGGTGAATTATAACGTTTATTCGTCCGTTCATTCATACTAGCCCCACTTCCGTTCCAAAAAAAATACCCAGCGCTACTGGACTCGCCTACGGAGCCAGAGAAGCCCTGGCTACTGGTATCCACCCTCGGCCGATGACCTGCATGTTGGATATACGCTAATTTCTCTATGATGGAGGCTACAGACCAGAAGCCAAAAAAGACTCCCAAGCAAAAGACCCCCAAGAACCAGGCAAAGGCGAAGGAGGATTCCAGCCTTCTGGGCATCACCGTGAAGAAGGCTGATAGTTTCTCTGAGTGGTACTCGCAAGTGATCACTCGCTCTGATTTTCTGGACTACTACGACGTTTCGGGGTGCTACATCCTACGACCTAACGTGTTTTACATCTGGGAGACCCTGCAAGAGGAGATGAACAGGGCCATGCGCTCTATCGACTGTGACAACTGCTACTTTCCCATGTTCGTGAACAAAAAGCACCTCGAGGCGGAGCAGGCCCACGTCGAAGGCTTCTCCGCAGAGGTGGCTTGGGTAACCAAATACTCCAACACTGACCTGGCCGAGCCCGTGGCCATAAGGCCTACCTCCGAGACCATCATGTACCCGGCCTTCTCAAAGTGGATCCGGAGTCACCGAGATCTGCCTTTGAAGTTGAACCAATGGTGTCCTATTGTGCGGTGGGAGTTCAAGCAGCCCACTCCCTTCATCAGAACTAGGGAGTTCTTGTGGCAAGAAGGTCACACAGCACACGCGACGGATGAGGAGGCCTATGAGCAGATGCACTGGGCTTTAGACCTGTATCACCGTGTGTATGAGGAGCTTTTGGCAGTTCCAGTGGTGAAGGGCTACAAGTCTGAGGAAGAGAGATTTCCTGGAGGCAAGGTGACCTCCACTGTGGAGGCTTACGTTGCCGCGAACGGACGATCGATCCAGGCTGCTACCAGTCATCATCTGGGTACCAACTTCAGCAAGATGTTCGACATCCAGTTTGAGGATGAGAACAAAGAGAAACGGATGGTCCACCAGACATCATGGGGAATCACTACGAGGTCTATCGGGGTGATGATAATGACGCATGGGGATGACAGCGGACTCGTCCTGCCCCCCAAGGTTGCTAAGGTGCAGGCCGTCGTTGTGCCAATTTTGTTCAAGGACAAGGACGCTGAAGAGCTCCTTGTTAAGGCTCGGGAGCTCACGGCTGAACTGAAGAAGGCAGGGGTCAGAGCCACGTGCGATGACCGCAGGGGCTACACACCTGGTTGGAAGTACAACCATTGGGAGGTCCGAGGTGTACCTTTGAGAATCGAACTCGGTCCCAAGGACATGGAGAAGGAGACCGTCCGACTTGTCAAGCGCCACAACAGACAGAAAATTGACGTGCAGTGGTCTGAACTGTCGAGCACTGTAGAGACGATGATGGTGGAAATCCACACGGAAATGCTGGCCAAAGCCAAGGCCAGCCTGGACGCTGGAATTGTGCAGATAACATCTTTTGATGAGGTGATGCCCGCACTGAACGCGAAGAAGCTGGTTTTGGCGCCGTGGTGCGGTGCAGCGAAGACTGAAGCAGAGATCAAGAAGCGCACGACTGAGCTCTCCGCCATGCAGGAAACCGCGGAGTCTGCCCTCACGAGTGGCATGAAACCGCTATGCATCCCTCTGGAGCAGCCGCCGATGCCTGAGGGCACCAAGTGCTTCTGGAGGACTGACGAGACGGCCACAAGTTGGTGTCTCTTCGGCCGAAGCTACTGACTAAAAGACAAGGACCAAAAGACTAGGAGAGTTCGTGTTCGCAACGATTTTTCGACGCGGTCCCATGAAATGTGATGTGGACTCAACTAATTATTTCGCGATGTAGTTGACCCATGAAATGAGGACAAAGAATCCATATCATGGATTTTCGAATGAAGTACCCACTCAAATTTCCGCCTTCGCTGCTGAGCGATCTGAGTGTTGGTGGTGCCTCTAGCGGCTCTACTGTGGACACTCAGACATCTGTGTACACGTTCGAATCGGACACGTCAGCGTGGCGTGATAGAGTGTGTGTTCCTGCAACGGAGGGCTCTCTGACAACTGACGTGTTGAGCAACGCGCTGTGTGACTACTACGACCCTGATTTCGAGGGAAACTACAACCACCAAGCCATTGATGAGGGCACTGCCTACCTCTGCACTGCAAGCCCCTTTGTGGACGCCTTCGAGCAGTACTACAGTGTATATCCTGAACAGGGACAGGCCTACCAAACGACGTGGTGCTCTGTAGTTTGGTCTGAGGATGACACGAGAACCGAGCCGCCCGTGTGCGGCTACCTTGAAACTGTACCGACATCCTCCAGCTTAGGCTCCTCTGGTTCAGGTGGATCGCTCTAATGTGGCAAGGGCTCTTGAAGACCGCGAAACCCAACGAGGTTGTTGCACAGTCTGCAGTTTGACGGATGATGGTCGCTTGCAACAAAGTTCAGATAGAGGCCTGGCTCGCCTTCTTCCCACAGCGACTCAAGGCGAGAGGCCACGTGACGCCAGGTAGCTACCTTCTTGTCGCCGGCCAGATTCCACCAAAACGACTCTGCTTCTCTGAAGGAAAGCCGTCTGTAGTCAGAATCGACAGACGTCATGGCGGCGAGGAACTGGGAGTGCTCGACCTCCAAAGAATGAGGACGCAGGCCACAACTCCGAGACGGCACTGGATGGCAGAGCATCTTCGCAAGCCTCTGCAAATCGCTTCGACAAGGGGGGTTCCCGCACAGCAGTGCGACCTGCGTGTCCATGATGAGTGCTGTGTCGGCGACATATCGGATCTCACCTCTTGTGGCAAACTGCACTGAAGTCGCAGGTCGACATTCGGACATGGTAGACGGGTCCATTAGGAATGGGGGCCCGTCGACCAACACATCGGCTCCCGGCAGCACAGGCGCCGGTCCATGATCCTGGAGCATTGTTGGCAGCAACGAAGCCAGCTCTGCCGTCGCGGGCTGAAACTCCGCGGAAGAGAGCAGCTGTAGGAAGCGCTGCCATTCCACCGACCAGGTCATTGTTACGCCGTGACCTGCAACATCAGCCAGAAGTCGCGTCTGATTCTGGGTAGAGGGTCCCACAGGGTCAACTGGCGAACGTGGATTGAAGGAGAGAACGTGGTCAGGACACACGGTCACCTGCAGCTGCAGTCTCTGAAGGTGCAGGCGTATGGACTCGGGGCTGCTCTCCAGATAGTCTATGGGATTTTGAACGGAGACTTTCTCCCGCGACACAGCCTCGGACTCACAGTTGGCAGCTGCCGCTGTGGAGTTAGTCCAGTGAGCGTAAGCGGAGGTCTTGATGTATCGAGCCCATATTGTCCGAGCAATTCCGATGTGCTTTCTGACGTACACGAACGCAGGTCCGTAGGCAGCCTCAGCGCTCAGCCGGAGAGGAACCGTCGGCATCAGGATGCGCTTATCTCTAGCATGGAAGGCTCGAGCCATCGTCGAAACATACTCTTGAAATCCTCGTAGATTCTTGGTGAACACGCCTTTGTCGACACGGCTGAGCATTGTGGTAGTGTACTCGTGTCCGGGAAATAACAGCGTCGCCGGCGCGCAGGTCGCTAGTGTTTTGATTATTGCTCTGTAGGTGTCCTGCATGTCGCCTTCGAACAGGGCTCCGTGTCCGCCCCCTGGGAGGAGAGTGTCCCCTGAGAAGAGAAAAGGAGGTGAGGTCCATTCGGAATACACCATGATTGACCCCCGAGTGTGGCTCGGCGTTTCCATCACTCTGAGTGCCAACCTACCCACAGTAACCACTGACCCGTGAGTCAAGTACGTCGTACAGCCGACAACCCGGTCACGGCGACCAGCCATTATGGGAATGGTGTCAGTAAACAGACTCTGTAACCGCAAGTTGCCCCCCTGGTGGTCCCAGTGGTGGTGTGTCGTCACGATGCCCTGCAGCTCAACGCCGGCCTTGATGCTGTGTGGGTTCGAAAGCGCGGCGTCGGTTTCTGGTTTGAGATTGGAGAAGCCGCCCCCAAAGTACGAAACCAGAGACGAGTGCAGGTTGCACAGCACCGAATCTGCGTCTCCGCAGTCCACCAAGATACCGGGATGTGGGGCTGGTGTCAGCATGTCCACAAGTAGGTAACAGTAGTTGTCAATCAGGTTGCCGACAACGAACACAGAGCACTCTATGAGTTGCCCCTTCTTGAAGTCGACTCGCAATATTTGGGAATGCGGAGGAACGGCGACCCTTAGACCGTCCTGGATCCGCCCCTTCGAGGTGTTGATCAGATGAAGGTGCAGCCGACCTACAGAGCGCACGTAGAGCGTCCTCACAAACAGTGTAAAGCACTGGTGGTACAGTGCCCAGGAAAACGACAGGAGGTGCGAGAATATCTGCATCTGAGCGAAGTCGGAGGCTCACCACGAAGATAAGCCACACAACTAGGTTTATAGGGGACAGCACCAGTGCCAACGCCGACGCCAGCGCGAAATAGAACCAGTCCAGCCGTTCCGAATTTACATCTCTGGCCGGGCTGACGTAGTCTGTGGACATCACCAAATTGGCCGAATACTGTGTGGGCTGGTTTTCATTCACACACAACACAACACTCATGAACCGGCTCGAAAATTTTGTCGAGGTTGGTACTGCTGGGGGTATCGTGCTCCCATCTGGGACGCTGTGTAAAGGCTCGGCTGCGCCCAGGAGGGAGCGCTTTGTTTCATTGGAGGCGTTTGTGTTCGGGAGACGTAGTTGGGTTGTATCGGACTCTGTAAGCCCATCGACTGCATTTGGCCTTGGTTTTGCTGAGAGCTCGGCGGAACCGACTGACTCGGGACGGCCTGCAACGGGCTTTGCATCGGGGACGAGATGCTAGGTCGCATACTGGAGTAGCCGATTGGCGGGTGACGGACAGGTGATGGGTAATTCCGCGACGCCGCAGGGCCCGCACGTTCCCTTGATATGGGCTCTTGGTTGGTTGGCTGCAGGGCAGTGAGTTCCTTTGCAGGTCCTTTGGGCTTTGATGGCCGGGCCTTTGGAGTCAGCATAGTGTTGGCACTGGCCATCACTGCTCGGCTCCGCTGCTCCTGCGCTCGGCGCTCGCGGCGTTCTCGGCGTCGCGCTTCGCGTTCTGCGTCTTTCTGCGCCCTTTTTTCCTCATCCACAGACTTCAGCGGCTTATCGAGGAGCGTAGAGGGTGAAGCCACTGCCTTGGCGTCAACGGGGCCATGCGAAGGCGACTGGTAGAGGTGGCGCTCCGGCTTGGGTACACCAAGTTTTGGATGAGCGTCGCGGTATCGTCGAACAATGTCAGTCAAGCAATACCTCCGCCTAATCTCCTCTCGGAAATCCTGCGCCCTCGTCAGGAGGAGGAGGACTGGGATAAGCTTCAGCAGCTCTATATCCTGCCCGTCACCCATGAAGCTGGAAACGAAAATGCCGTTGTCAACATTCAACCCAAAAGATATGAGTCGGTTGTCAACGACGACTGATTTGTCCAGACCCCGACCAACTCCATTGAGGTCCTTGAAGAAGAGCTCGCTCTCTCCGTACTGGGTGCAGTGTTCTCTGTACAACCGGTGGTCGACATGCCCTTCGACGTCAAGAGCGTCGAGAATGAGATCTGCGTAGGGCTTCAAAGCTGCAGTGTATGTGACGATTTCGTAGTACATCGAAGCGATTCGGAGGAACTCCTTCGCCCACGGACGGAAGTAGACTTTTGCCAGGGCCTGGTCCGCGTCGGACACGAATACCAAGTCGGCCTCGTTGTCCTGCACGACCGAGTCGATGTCGGTGTGCGCCAAAGTTTCGTCCAGGTCCAGGAATAAAGTGGGCTTATGAGTTGTCTTTGATGGCGGCAGCGTAAACCCAATGGCCTCGTAGTCAAGCGCCGGGCCTGTGGGCAGTTGGGTAATGAAGTCGATATCCCGTAGAATTTCCGGTCTGATTTCGGCCCAATCAAGCATGTGGAGGTTCTCAAACTCGTTCTCCTCTAGGCTGATCAAAGATCCGATCTCATTGCGGTTCTCTGGTGTAGGACTCGCCATCGAGAGACGTCGGTGGGTGACCTCCGGATCCTCCCGCTTGGACCTTCGCTTGGAGCGCGGCTTGGGCGTTTCAAAGTCGGGCATGACTGCTAAAATGAGCTAATATCTCCATATGGTGACGAAGGGTGACTGCCTACAGGCGGCATTTTTTTTGACGGGATCGTCAACGGGGCAGATATCTGATGCGTGTGCCATCATATTTGACCATGTCTGGATGGTTTTTCATAGTCTCTGTAGCGCTCATCCAGGGGAGCCTGTCAGACGCCTGCGTTCCAGTGACCCTTACACCCACCGAAGTTTCTAACGTTCACCTCACGGTCCAGTCCGCGGCAACGTGTATTCAAGAGGGTCTTTCGCATATGGGAAAGACGGCACTCGGTTCTGCTCTGGTTCACCTGCAGGAAACGCTGATGCTGACCGACTTCGTTGACGACTCCATAAAGTCACAAATCATCTTCGAATTGGTGGCTCTTCGGGAAGTCGTAGCGTGGGTCAGGCCCTCGACGGAAGTCTCTGAGGAACTTACAAGTAGGAACATGAAAATAGTGAATGCGTTTACTGCAGCTCCGACAGAACCAATTTGCGACTGGTTAGAGAATGCAGTACCCCTGCAGCATTGCGCTACCACCACCTTAGAACCTGGGAATAAGGCGCCAGCAATTGGAACTGCGTCGTCTACAGCCAATAGGACGTTGCTCATTATTTTACTGTGCCTCGGCCTCGGAGCACTGATACTCGTCATCGTGACTTGCTGTCTGATGCGGCGTCCACACGAGGACCCCGTGACCCCTGTCCTTGTGCCGGCGACACCGTCACCAAAACTACCTCCTACCCACAAGGTGTCAGACGACAGCATTCGCGCAATGTTCGAGCTGGCAAGGAGAGAATCACAAGTTGATTCTAATGACGTTTGAATGTCAATCGGTTTTCCACTCACAACAGCGTCGTGTTCGAACTAGTCAGTCTTGACTCTGAACTCAACACCCTCGGGAAGCTTGAC
>NW_027178806.1:0-28077 GCF_019968985.1 Porospora cf. gigantea B | reverse complement strand
TTCTCTGCACAGCGAGTCGCAACCAAGAAGCGCTTCAATTTGCTGTTGACGCAGCGACCCATGCCCGAGCTTTGATTACCTACTCTTGTGTAGATTTTTGTATGCCCGCTTAAGCCTGTGAAGTGCGGATGGCCTGCGACAGAAACCATGTTTACCTTCGTCGGAGCCGCGACATAGCTCAGGGAGGGGACCGTAGCCAGGGTGTGTGAAAGGCGGCACGCTTCCTTTTGGTGGATCCGTTGGTTGCTCGTTCCAGATAACTGGAAGTTCGGGCGGCTTCCAGCCTCTCTCAGTATTCTGGGGCACTGCCACTCGTCTTCTGTCGAAGAGAGACGTCTGAATGTTGGAGGGCACAACCTTGGCTTCTTTCTCCTGCCACAGGCCGCTCCACGTGGTGAAGGTGTCCTCTCCACCTTCTGCATGTTGAGTCTCTGACTCGACAGGCCAAGAGGCGTCTGGAGCCCTCTCCACCTCAGCCGTCTGTCCCCACTCTACGTCCAGTGTTTCAGACCAGGCAGCACAGCCAGAGTCCTCTTCTTTCATCACGAAAAAGTTCGTTGTGGAGTCTGATTGTGTGCCTAGTGAGAACGGTGACTTTTGGGGCCTCCTAGCCAAGGTGTCGACAGGGCTCGCAGGAACTACCCCCCCGCCACCCCAGACAGGCTCACTGACCGTAGAGGTCTCCCAATGGGTGGGGTCAGTCTCTGCTAGTGCAAGATCCGCCGCGCCGACTGCAGAGGTGACCGCCTCCCAGACACCGGGATCCATGTCCAATAAGTCTGCGGCTTTCTCTAGAGAGAGGCCGGAGCCTAAGGCGGCTGAAAAGCTGTTTGTACGTAGTGTGTTAACTCACAGATCTGTGGGGAGGTCCCGCCCAGATAGCTGCGCTACGCGCCGCATGAAGCTGTTTCGATCGTCAGGTTGGGCAAGGGACGCATGGATCTCTGAGTGTAGGTAGGTTTGTTGTAGCTGAGATATAAGGTCTCGAAGCGATGCAGTGTCCTCTGCCAGAAGCCAGGATAGTGACTCGGAGCACTCCAGAGGACCGAGGTTGACAGGGAAAACTAGTTTGAACGTTCGAGAGCAGGCGAGAAAGTCTTCTCTAAAGTCTTCTTTTGACGCCAACAGCATTACACACGAAGGTCCAATCAACGCTACATCCCCGATGAGTCCCTCTACGAGGTCATCCGCAATGTCCACTAAGCCGCTTAGGGGTGAGGCAATGACTGGCAGACAGGGAGCCGCCGACTGAGTGCCGACCCAGGTATTGACCCGCCATCGAGCACACATGAACAGCTTACGGTCCTTCAAGTCGAACTGCAGCCCACTCGGAGCGACCAGCCAGCAGTCGTCGGGAACGTCTGCCAGGTACGTCTTCGGTGGGTTTGCGTCCGGAGAGATGCGAAGTGGACTGAGAGGGGCGAGGTCGGCCTGGAATACCGACGCATACGAGATGAAGTGCCGGTTGGACATGGCACGGTTCAGCTCATTCCACCAGCTCCAAGCACATCTGAAGAGTCTAGAGTAATTTTCCGACGGGGAGAGCACCGCTGCGGACCCCTTGAGTTGCTGTGCTAAGGCGGAAGTCAGCACCAGGAGGCTGAGCTCTGCGCCCCAGACCTGAGTCATCAGGCCCATGAAGGCCGCTTCGACGTTCTCAAGGAGCGCGTTCTCAGGGGAGAAGCGCTCTGGAAGGTTGACAGCCGGAGGGGTCAGCACGCAGCGTCCACCGTCCAACACAGTTACGCTCCACGATTGGATATCGGTCGCTATTTCGCGTAGAGTTGCGTCCTGGCTGTGTTCGACAGCGACTTTCAGTGCGGCTAGGCACTCCAGAGGGCTGGAGTTACAGAGAGACATCAACACGCCCCCCAGAGGCAGCTCCTGCATCCTCCGTATCGAATTCTCTAACTGCAGCTCCCATGCAGCCTTGGGCCACACCATCACCTCTGGGAGGTCTGCTGTTTCTAACGTGTCCATAGGTGGGAGCTCAACTGTCGGAGCCGGTCCCTCCAGTTCTTCCAGGAATTTTATAAGCTGGGCGGCCTTCGATGATCGCGAAGCCTCGACATCCACAGGCGGGTACGCAGACTTCGAGACAGGCTGTGCTTCTGTGACCCGCTCTTGGATATCCGACTCCTCATGTGGGGTTGGGGTGGGACCCCTCCTCTGCCGTTTTGGTGGGTTGATGTGCTGAGGTTCTCGGTCGCGATCTCCAACGGGCGCGAGGTGCTCGAGGAAAACCCTCTGAAAAAGCAAGACGTCGGCAGTAGGTGGACTGTAGCAGTACCCTAAGAAGTCCGGTGGTGCGGTATTCTCCGTGACCCACAAGGAAATTAAACTGGGGTCTTGCGGCAGATGGAGGGTGCGAGGGCTACAGCATGTCCCACCGCCAAGTTGGAGAAGGCTGATTGGATCCTTGTACGTCGATGCAAGTTTTCGGTCTATGTCTGTTGTTTCCAGTTCCCAGACGATGGCCTTGGGAGCGTTCATCACTCGCCAGATAGTGCCCTTCGAGGCGGACAGGGTCTCCTCGGCCCGCAGAGGTCGAGGAGTGAGAGTAGGTTCCTCCGCTGTCTCGGAAAGGGAGGGCATCAGCGCAATATCTCGTACCTCGAGTGGGTAAGCTTGGTCTAGATAGCTGAAGTGGACCAAGGGAAAGTTTGTCGGACCCAACAACTCAGCAACCGCCCGCTGAATGCCTACGTCTGTGTGCTTAACTCCCAACTGTCTCACTGGGCATCGCCACTCGAACGTCGGACAACTCTCTGGTGGTAGGGTTGATGGCGAAATCGAAGGTGTCTTCTGTAATGGTTGAGTTAATGAAAGGGGGCAGCACATCCGCTGGGATGTCGATACCGCTGTACTGGAATCGAAAGATTGAGATTGACGAAGGGGTCAACAATGGGTAGCCTGTCATGGTGTCACACCCTGCGAGTGGACGGGCGAGTGAACGACTGGAGGTGTTAAGCGCGAAACACTTTAGGAACTGGGGAAAGGGGTCCCGAAAAGGTTGCCGAAGAATTATCCACGGCAGCTCAAAGCCCGCGTCAGCATTAGACAGGTAGCGTTCCAGCGGATTCTCGACAACTAAGATGGAAGGCGCCAGCGACCGAAGCACCTCTTCCTCCACGGCTGTCTTCGAATCGAGGATATTCCATTGGATAGAATACTCCACCTGTCTTTTTCCTGTGCCCAACACGGCTGCTAGTGACTGGTCAAAAGAGGACAACACGGTGGAGAAACCCCGCGGAAGTGCGGGAGCAGTTAGAAGGCGTTCCTGGTGTCGTGACAGCAGGTGGAGGTGCCCCTGGGCGGTGTGGTCGTAGAGTCGGTAAGGAAACAGGGGAAACATTGGTATGGATACACTAGCATGACATGTTCTGCACACAGCAACCCTAATGCACGAACCAGAGCGGTTGTGATGGCGATGATCTTCGCATGCCGCTCCGTGATTCCTAATTGGTAAATTGCATGGCTGCCCAACCACATGACCAGTGAGACGGCCAACCGTTTCTCATCAGCGATCATCGATTCAAGATCGTTCTGGTCGGTGACACCAGCGTTGGGAAGAGCTGCCTTCTGTTGAGGTTTTCTGACGACGAGTTCACTGACTCGTACATCACCACCATCGGCGTGGACTTTGTGAGTGAGAGCGATACCGGCCACTCAGAGATTTCGAACCATCCAGATCGACGACAAGATCGTCAAGCTGCAGATTTGGGATACAGCAGGGCAAGAACGCTTCCGAACGATTACTTCAGCGTATTATCGCGGCGCGAATGGCGTGATTGTGGTCTGCGATGTGACTAACCCTAAATCGGTGGAGTCTGTCGACGGATGGATGGCAGAAATCCAAAAGTACACCTCAGAGTACGTCACGTTGATGCTAGTCGGGAACAAGACCGACGATGAGAACAGAAACGTCACTGAAGAGGAGGTGAAGGCCAAAGCTGCTGCTCATGCGGTTCCCTACGTCCTCACGTCTGCCAAGACGGCAGAGAACGTGGAGGAGGCCTTTGTGAGGCTGGCGCGCCGAATTATAGAGCGTACCGACGAGTCATCAGCGATGCCGGCGGCAGCCATTGGGTTGGACGACAGAGACGAGTCTGCTTCTTATTCGTGCTGCTCGTGAGGTTATATTCGCTTCTTTGGGTGACGTTGTTACATTTTTAGCGGCGCAGTGGTGATGTGGTCCACCACAACTCGGTCTCCTTTTTCGCTGCCTTCGTCCTCGAAAACCACCAGCACCTTCCCTGTCGTACCGAACGAGTCGGACACGTGGCCGTGAAGGCCGCGCACTGTGTTGATTGCCGGCCGGTGCAGGTAATATAGGGCGTGGGCTTGCGACATGAAGGCTCCCTTGCAAACGGTGGTTGTCTGTTCTTTGACTCGGTCAACGACGAGTTCTCTCTGTACAGTCTTCCGCATCCGTATCAGACTCGAGGCGGGATGCGATGGGGCGTCCAGCAAAGAGAGTATCTTACCGTGGAAAGCTATTCGACATTGGGCATCCGAGGTGTCAAGGTCCATACGGCTTCCCAAAAGGACAGAGCCACCAGGAGCTCGAATGCGACTGTTGAGACAAAGAACAGCGACTGAATTGTCTTCCAATTGTTCTCCAAAAATGCAGGTGGTCTCTTCAAGCCACCGTAGAATGGGCTCCCTATAATGATGGTCGGGGTTGAGCAGCAGAATTCGTGCTTGACAATGCGAGTGACCGATAGATACGTGGAATGATGACTTGTGACGTATGGCTCCCTTAAAAAATCGCACTCGCTGCAGCTGAACCAGCGCTACATTGAAGGCCGTGCTAGATGAGGGGAGTACAATCAGACCACGTTCCAGTTTAGCTATCTTGGGCACGCATATAGCGGCACGGTCACCAGAGGTAATCTCCTTGACGTTCTCCTTGAACACTTGAATGGACTTTACACGTCGACAGCGATCGCCGTCATTGAGTGTTACCACTTCCACCGTGTCACCAACTCGCACGCTACCCTGAAGGCAAGTGCCTGCGAAAACGCAGCCTTGACCACTGATAGTGAACATGTGGTCGAAAGAAAAGACGAACGGTAGGTTCCGCGGCCGGCTCCGAGGCACCAGGGCTCCGAGAGTAGCGCTGAGGTCCGTGATGCCCTGGCGGTCGGTGGCGCTTGTCGTTAGGACAGGCACATCGCTGCCAAATTTGGTCTTGCTGAAGACACGGCTGCGGAGGTTCTTCTCAAGAGACAGAAGCTTGCTGGGAGTCACCAGGTCCACCTTGTTCAGTACCACGACGAGGTGATCCACCGTGCATTCAGCAAGTGCCAGACACTCTACGGTTTGTACTTGTACCCCCTTGGCGGCGTCGATGACCAGCAGCACACAGTCGATGATGGCTGCCGAGCCGATTACGGTCTTTACTAGCGACGCGTGGCCAGGACAATCTACGAATACGAGACGTTTCGCGTCGACAACAACAGAGCTGAAGCCCAGGTCCAACGTGATACCTCGCTGCTTGCTTTGGGGGTGCTTGTCCAACGCTGCCGTCGATAGCACGCCTGCGAGCGTCTCGTGAAGGGCTCGCACAAGGGAGGTTTTGCCGCTGTCGACATGACCGAGGACTCCAACGTGTAACATTCCCTCAGAAAAAATAGAGACGTTTATGGTGGCCTCGCTGACAGCAGTGGGTCTTACGTAAGCCTGAGTCACGATTGGTTCCTCAATACATCTATAATGGGCCCACGAAATGTAGAATTCGTCATCTTTGTTAATGCCGCCTAAAGCCAAAGCGAAGTCAGGGGGGAAGCAGCTCTTCAAGAAGGTGTCTTTGGTGCAAGCCATTGATGATCAGGGCAGTGTCTATAAGGGGTTTAACATCTGGTCGACGATGGCGCCAGCCTGCAAGGCCGATAGGGACCTCCTGTTTGCGAAGTGCGCGGTGCAGCCTGGATCCACGAACGAGGTGCTGAAATGCAAGCAGGTGGAGCCTGAGGACCCCACCGAAGAGGTGTTCGACGTTCCCCAGGAGAAGGCATGGAATGCCAACAGTAACATCAACCCCCTGCTTTTGAACGACATCGGTATGATACCACATACCAACGTGCCTTGCGTACTGGATTTCATGAAGTGCCGTTACGTTGAGAAGGAGATCTATGTCACAGCGGACCCTCTACTTATCTGCATCAACCCGTTCAAGAACGTTGGCACAGGAGGTGACGACTACATTCTTATGCATCGAGATGCGCCCGACCACAGCAAGCTTGGACCCCATACTTTCGGTCTCTCCCGTACCGCGCTTGACACTATGCACAGTGTCCGCAAATCCCAGACTCTCATTGTGTCTGGCGAGTCTGGAGCGGGCAAGACGGAGGCTGTGAAGATGGCCATGCGCTATTTCGCGGCGGCTAAAAGCGGAAAGACCGACACTACTATTCAGGATGCCATTATGGGTGCCAATCCTGTCCTTGAGGCCTTTGGCAATGCCAAAACAATTAGGAACAACAACTCCTCACGTTTTGGCCGATTCATGCAGCTGCAGGTCCAGGCCGCAGGGGGAATGGAGTACGGGAGTGTTCGAAACTTCTTACTGGAGAAGTCACGCATTCTATTTCAGGAGGACACCGAGAGGTCATATCATATTTTTTACCAGCTGCTCAAGGCCGCAACTCCTGAGCAGAGGACGACGTGGAGGCTTCGCGACATCAATGGTTACAACTTCATCAACCCAGCCTGTCTTGATACCCCTGGAATGGACGACGAGGAGGAATGGACTGACTGCTGGAAGGCTTACGAAAAGATGGGAATGCCCGTTGAAGAGCAGAACTCGATATACTCCATCCTATCGGCAGTCTTGTTGTTCGGCAACGTCGGTATTGGAGAGGCGTCCCTCGATGGCGTGCCCAATGCAGGTATCATTCCTGATGACCAGAAGGCCACCTTTAAGGATGCTTGCGAGTTGGCCTTTCTTGATCCTCAAATGGCTGAGGAAGGAATCTGTATTAAGATATCCATGGCAGGCGGTGCTGAGATCCGAGGTCGTTGGACAAAGACTGACACGGAAATGCTTATGCACTCCTTGGCGAAGGCCCTGTTTGACAAGCTATTCGATTGGTTCGTCATTAAGCTGAACCACACCATTGAGCCTCCAGGTGGTTTCGAAATGTTCATGGGCATGCTGGATATTTTCGGCTTTGAGGTGTTCAAGAACAACTCGCTTGAGCAGCTCTTCATCAACGTAACAAACGAAATGCTACAGAAGAACTTTACGGATGTTGTTTTCGAAAAGGAGCAGAAGCTGTACAAGGATGAGGGCATCAGTGCTGCTGACCTGGTCTTCACGTCGAACGCCGAGATCATCAATGTTCTTACAGGTCCCAAGAACAGTCTCATGACCTGCCTTGAGGACCAGTGTTTAGCTCCGGGAGGCAACGATGAGAAGTTCCTTTCGGCTGCGTACAAAATGCTGGAAGGAACCACAGAGAAGCTAGTCAGGTCCAAGGTGGCCGGCAACGTCAACTTCATCATCGACCATACCGTCGGCGAAATCCAGTACAACGTCGAGAACTTCCTGTTTAAGAACAAAGATGTCTTGAGAGGTGAGCTGATCGAGGTCGTGCAAGCGTCGACCAATCCGGTTTCTCATGGTTTGTTCGAGGGCGTGGAGGTTATCAAGGGAAAATCAGCGAAGGGGCAACTCATTGGATCGCAGTTCCTTAACCAGCTATCGGCGTTGATGGAGTTGATCAACTCGACCGAGCCCCACTTCATTCGTTGTGTGAAGCCCAACGAAGAAAAACTACCCCTAGTTTTCAATCAGGCGAAGATTCTTATACAACTCCATGCACTGTCAATCCTCGAGGCTTTGCAGTTGAAGAACCTTGGTTATTCTTACCGAAGGCCATTCACGGAGTTTCTATTCCAATTCAAGTTCGTAGACCTGGGCATTGCGGAAAACCCCAGCCTTGACCCTAAGGTCGCAGCTCAAAAGCTGTTGGAACGAGCGAGTATAACTGAGGGTATCGCTATTGGCAAGAGCATGGTCTTCATGAAGCCCGACGCGATGAAGGCTGTTGCAGCCAAGCAAAGGCAAATGATGGCTTCTTGGGGCCCTCTCATCTCGGTGCTAGAGTCGATGTGGGCAATGAGCAAGCTCAAGCAGGGGTATTCCGTCCGGCATACACCCATGAGTCGCATCCAGGCACTCGCCAGAAGGAAGATCAAAGGTGCCCACTCCCCTCCCAGCGCCTCGTCTACATTGGGCTGGTACAAGCAGCAGAGGTGATAGTTGTATAACCAACTCAGCACTCACTACCGTGCACAGATGATCAAAGCAAGTAGAACAATCGCGCAGCCGACCGGGAACGCCACGATGAAGTACAGCCACTGCCACAGGCTCAGAGAGCCACTCTTATGCTCAGAGTGGTGATGATGCTCAGAGTGGTGATGCTTGGCACTGCTTTCCATTTCGGATCCTTCCACCAAGCTAGGTCTTGGGGTGGAATCGGGACATGATTCTTGGTCGGGCTGGTGGATTGGTTGGTTGTCTTTTTGGAGGTTGTCTTCTCCGTCTATTTCAGGCCTCGTTTGTATTTCAGGTACAACAGTAGACTCGCCCACTGTCTTGGCTTTGGAGCTGTAGGCAGTTACCTCTGCGTCGTGTGCACTGATCTTTTTCTTGGAGTAGTCGTGTTTTGCGTTAGCGGCTGGATTTGGCACTCTGTGCCCTTTATTCTTGTGGCTTTTGTGGTTTTTCTTGCCGTTGTGATTATCATTCTCGTTGTTCTTTTCCCCGTTTTTCTTTTTATGGGTGGGTTTCCCCTTATGCTTTTCGTTGTCATCGTGGTTCTTGTTGTTGTTCTTGTTGTTGTGGTGCTTTTCGTTGCCTTGAAGGAAACGTAAGGAGTCATCATCATCCCCCCCGCCAAGCTCGATCTCGCCCTGAAGGAACTGCACTGGCAGGGAATCGTCAAACATCCAAGTATCCGTCTCTTCAGGGCCTACAAGTACCATGGAGTCCTGCGCCTCACCCCTCTGTTCAGGTTCCTCAAAAATTACAGTTCCGTCGTCTCCCAAGAGTTCGCTGAGCAGGCTGACCAGCGGAATATCCTCCACTTGTCGCATCCGGGCCGAGCAGGGACTGTCCTTGGTCTTCTTCAAGGCGGGGTTAGCGTCACTTTGCAGTGCCTTGTCTAGCTCGTCAGTCATAGTCTTTAGCTGCTTCTGGATCTTGCTCTCGCGCTTCTTCTTGCTGATGTCGGAGATGACGTCTAGTTGTTTCAGAGCGGCACTAGAGTCTGAGAGCACTTGCTCCTGTTGGTCCTCTCCTAGATTTTCAGCCTTCTCTACCTTCGACGACAAAGCCGTCTCGGCGGACTGTGTTGTGCGGTCTTCGCTCACTCACTTTCTCTCTCTTGGCCCGGTCACGATCTAATGCCTTCTGCTCGTTAGCGAAGTCGCCTGCCAATGATTTGAGATTCTCAGGAGAAAGGAGCTTCTTGGTCTCTTCGGCAAAAGCTTTGGACTCGGCTTGAGTCTTTAGAGTTTCGTACTGCTTCGCGGCGGAATTCCTGACCTCCGCCTCCTTTTTATCCTGTTGAGCGGCCTCTCGTTCCCTCGCCTGCTCCTGTTGGACAGTACGCTCCATCAAGTCGGCGGCTTTTTGAGCGGATTCCTGTTCTGCGCCCTCTTCCAGCTGCTTTGCTAGTTTATCCGACTCGGTTGGCTTCTTGCCCTCCTGATCGGCCCCCCGTAATCTCTCGTCCGGTTTTCTCTGCTCTTTTAACCTCTTCAGCTTCTTATCCGCACTTAGGCTCATTGCGTTTACGTCGGCCTCCAGTTTATCCAAAACCTTGTCCAGCGCGTTGACCTTTGTTTCCGTTGCTTCCTTGCCGTCTTTGGCTCGAACCAATACCGACACCAGAAGCACCAAGATCCTCATGTATTTAAGACCGGCAAATATCAATTCGTTCTGCGAGGGCTCGGCACAGGTCATCGCACGTATCAAGGTCTGTAGCCGCTGACATTTCACGTCGAACTGTCGCTAGCACTTCACCTTGTGAAACAGTTGCCACGGCAAAGCTTGACTCAGCGTTTCCCCCCCCTGTGTGGCATTCGTAGGCGATTGTTGACATACGTTCTTTGCATTTCTTTCCTCTGGAATCCTCATCAACGTATCTAGTCCGTAGACGCTTTCTGAAGTCTGCAACGGCAGTCCCTGGCCCTGCAACGATGACGATGCTTTCGTGACGGCGAGTGACAGCGAAAACGCGACACATGACTCCCACTTCGCTGGTCCATTCCTCCAGATGTCGCAAGTAACTGGATGATTGACTAAGATGATCTCACATCTTTGGACACCTCATGTGGTCGAGGTGAATAGCTACGAGTGCCGGCATCGTATCTACTCACGGCAGACGTGATCCTGTACAGCCGTTTTGTCTCAAATGCGATGGCGCGTATGGACAAATAATGAATGTGTTCTTTACAGTCATTTTTAGCAATCTTCAAAGGCCAAATAAAACGCCGCCATGTAAGTGTACGTTGTGCGGTTTATAGCGCCGCACTTCGAATGAAAAGTAATTGAAGAAGCCTAACACATCTTGCTTATTGCTACCTGCCTCCAGCCATAGGGCAGCTCCTGTTGCGACACTGGAAGCATCTCACCTCCTGCAGGTCGGGACAACCAGTGGCGGGCGGTGCGTTAGTGAAGCAGAAGGGGCAGATATGGTGTGCACCTCCCTGCTGATTGGTAGTCTTGATGGTTTCCCATTGGCAAAGAGGGCAGCGGAAACGAGCAGCGGCAAGCTGTCCGGTGAACGGAAGTCTTAAGGGAGTCGCTGCGCACGCACTGCACACCAGATACCGATCTCTGCTTGCGTGTGAAGACATAAGATTGGCGGGATGGCCGCAGCGACAGGTGCTCAGGTTCCTAGTGACAAGTCGACCGGTAGACTGGATGTCGTGGCCTCTCGGAGCCAGACGTTCACGCAGTGCCGTCTCGAGGATTTGTGCGGAGTTGACGACTCTGTGTGGGCCCTGTTTCTGGCTCACAAGTCAAAGACACGGCGCATCCGGCCTAGGTGAAAAGAGAGCACCTCCTCCTTCGACTTTGCGCCGGAGGCAATCTGTGTGAGGTCGGCCTCCATCTCGGACCGTAGGAAGGGCTTAGCCAAGTCGAGGGCGTCACTCTGGCGAGCAACCTCCATATGGCCCTCGACGAGTGCGAGGCCGAGATCTGTAGGTTCGAGGCGACGACAGTTTTCGCTGTCGGCGACCTTCTTGTTAGCGTAGTGCCTTTCTTGAACTGTTTTAATGTGCTCATGCATCGTGGCGTCGGTTCCAATGCCGTAGCGGTCCATCAGGCCAATGAGCTCATCCTCGGCCAACAATAAAGGAGGTTGAGTTTGGCCATTCGTAACCTCGATACCTGTTATTGGCACCGTTGCCCCTTCTTGGAAGGTAGGAATGGATTTATCTGTCCACTGATCAAAAATGTACACGTCCAGGTAATTCCGTTCAGTGACAGTCAACCCGGAGGTGTCAAATTGCTCCCCTGCTACGTTCAATGCGACAGATACTTGAGCCCCCTTGGCATCGTCGGAACACGAAGCCAGAAAATGTCGAGTGACCAACTCGTAGAGGCGCCACTCATCTGTATTCTCGAAGGCCGTCTGCTCAAGGGATTTCACCGGGTGGATAGGCGGATGTGCACCGTCGCTTTTTCCTCCTTTGCGGGGGCCGCAAAACGGACCATCTGGTCGCAACATCCGCTGGACAAAAGAACCGAAGGATCCGTGGTGGACATGCGCCTCAACGAGAGGGGTGAGGTCGATAGTTTCGGGGTATGAGTCGGTTTCAGTTCGGGGGTATGATATTATTCCCCGGTTGTACAGGCCTTCCGCGAGCCTCATACAGGCGTCAGAGGCCATCCTTAGCCTGCGCGCGGCCAGCTTGGTCAAGTCCACTGTGGTTAAGGGCAGAGGGCGTCTACGGAATGTATGCCGTCCATGAACAGTGACTATGTAGGCGCGAGATTCTTGTTGAATGGCATCCAAGACGCTGAGCACGGGTAGTCGTCGGAAAAATTTACCCCGGTGCCACTTCAACGTGCAAGGGGTGGGGCAGGCCACCGTGAGTTCGAGACTCCAAAAGTCCTCAGACGTGAATGCCGCGCGTTGCATGTGGCGCCGAGCTATAAGGCCAAGGGTGGGGAATTGACACGGGCCATAACTTAGGACCTTTGACTCGATATGGAACTTTCTTAGTAGTTTGGTTGTAAGGTGGCGAGTGAAGGCGGCGCCTACTCTTAAGTCGAATTCCTGCCTCGCGTCGACGGCGATACACATATTCTCGTTTAGGAAGCCCAATGTCTCGCAGGCTCTGTGTACGTCTGCTGGAGTGAGAGCTGAGAATACAGCCCGTAGCACTTTCAACCCCGGGTTGGCCTCAACGCACAGCTGCCGCACTTCACTGGCGATGTTTTCTCCTTCCCGATCGCAGTCGAGCCAAAGGATCAGAAAGTCACTGGATGCTGAGAGCCGTTGGAGATTTTGCTTCAGGGGTGCTTTCTCGGGAGGGACGTGTTTTTGCACAGGAGCGTCGAACAGGGTTGCGGGATCGATTCCCCAGTTCCGGTGCGTAGCCTCAAACTCCAACTCCATCAAGTGTCCAGTGACAGATGTCACCTGCATAGTGACATCCCCCAGTGTTTGATTCGAGAATTCGAACTCCTCAACAGGGTTGAATTTGCTGTCAGATTTAACCTGTGTCGAGCGAGACGGGTACTTACTCGCCGACGCGGTGCTTCGGAGGAGAGGTGAGTCGCAATCGCTCTGGCTACGCTGGGTTTTTCAGCCACGTTTAGGACGCGAGTACGCATAATGCAAAGGCGAAATGCTGTTTATGTTGATAAACAAAAACTGTAAGTCAAAATATCATGTTCTCCATATCCGCGAGGTCAGCGTCATCGGGCTCGTCCCATGAGGGGTTCGGTTGCGTGACCTCGTGCACTAGCAACGGCTCCGTGGCCGGCATCTCGTCGAGGTCCAGTTCATCGAGCTCGTCGAGACTCAGGTCGAGATCCGCAGGAGGAGAGCGTGCTGTCTGGGATAGCGGAACGTGTACAGATTGGATGTCGGGGCCTGTACAGAAGGCGTCGTTCCTCGGTGGCTTTTCGTGCTCAAGGCACTGTCGTTTGGATGAGCAAGGAAGCGGTTCCGTTGGTCTTTTTCGGGGTTCGTGCCCGACTGCCTCAACATAAAACTGATACAAAGCGTTATCGATGCCTCTGATTGCGGAATTGACGCTGGAGACCAGCTCCTCAAAACGCATCATGTGTTCCGAAGGCGAGGTCGCAGAGGTGCTCCACTCGCTCATAAATGACTAATAATATCATACGCTCACGTCGAGAGATCCTTTGAATTTTCGCCGGCGAACATCCTCCATGGCGGCGGAAGAGTGCATTGCGCGCTGCTTTACGGACTCCAAGGTGATTTGACGCGTCTCGTGCTCCGTGGCCTGTATGACCTCCATCTGCCCGTCTAGCGTGGATGTCATCGACTGCCATTTGCGATTGAGCATCTTCCAGATCTGCTCATCAATCGTTCCAACGGCGATAAGGTAGTGGATGTCTATGGAATGGAAATCCGTCCCCATTCGATGTGCTCTATCTTCCGCTTGCATCATCTGACCTGGCACCCAGTAGAGCTCAGCAAAGACCACAGTGCCTGCTGCAGTGAGGTTCAGGCCGACTCCCGCCGCTGTTATCGATAGAATGGCGACGCGACAATCCTCGCGAGCCGAAAAGTGTCGAACTTGAGCTTCGCGTTTGTCCTGTGAAACTGATCCGTCAATGCGGATGTAGTCAACGTTTTCTTTGAGAACGACCTTCTCGAGGTGATCAAGCATTGTGCGGTGGTGAGCGAATACGAGGAACTTGCAGCCCGAGAGGAGGACGTACTTCACGTAGTCACCCGCTGCCTTCAGCTTCGCTTGGGCAGTTAAAGCAAACAGCTCTGACACCTGTGGGGTGATGACGCCATCACCATCACTCCGCTTGCCAAAGGCGTCACCCACATTCTCCAGTCGACGAGCGAGCTCTCGCATGTCCGAGGCAGCGAGTTCAACAGGGATTCGGCTACGCATCTTAGGTGGAAGTTCCTTTTGAACGACGCTCTTGAGACGGCGGATCATCACGGTGTTCGTCAGGTAGACATGCAGTTCTTCGGAGTGCTTCGAGCCAGTGTGTTCAACACGTCGAGACCACTGATTCAGTTTTTTGTGGCAGAATCGGTCGTTGAAATCGCGGTGACATGCGAATTGAGGGATGATAGCGTTGACTTGGGTGAAGAGTTCAGACGGCTTATTCATGGCTGGGGTGCCGCTTAAGAGGAGGACGCGTCGTGCACGTTGCAACATTGGGAGAATGTTCTGCGATCGCTTGGCGTCACCGCTCTTCAGATAGTGGCTCTCATCCACAACGATCATGTTGAAACCGAAATTTTGGAAGGCGGCATTCCTTGATAGCATTTCGTAGGAAATGATAACTATCTTGGCTCTTTTTGAGACGGCATCCTTGCCAGAGCGAACCACCATGATATCCGCGTCGAGGCTTTTCACCAGGTGTGGGACCCATCTTGCGGCTTGGTCTCGCCATTGGAACCGTACAGAAGCAGGGGCCACCACCAGCATCGGCCAATCATCTTGATAGAACGCAGCAGCGGCTAGGGCTTGCAGAGTTTTGCCTAGGCCCATCTCGTCGCCTATGAGAGCTCTACCATTGTTGTGGATCACGAAATTGAGGCCAATGAACTGAAAGGGACGTAGCGATCCCATTAGCTGATTACCGACCAGGTCCTGCATACGAGGAAGAAGGGCTGTTGTCTCATCGTCCATGCGATTTCGTAGGATATCAGATACCTCTTTTGGGAGTGCGACAGCGGGTGACTGCGATGGGAATTCCCTAAACACGCGCAATACGAAATCAGGGATGAACTCGACTGCAGGCACCTCGAAGGAGCTGGTGATGACTTCCTTCACCCTGCGGTAGGACGCTGCTGGGAAGACATCCCCCCGTTTGAAGGGTGCCAGGGCAGACCAAAGCAGCCGTGGTAGGAAGCTACAATACTGGCGAGCCTTGAGCGGTCGTGTCTCTTGAAAGCAGAGGACGCGGAAGTGTGAGTCGTCGCACAGAACGAGAGCCACACCCACTTCAAGCTCCGTAATCCCGTCGCCACGCGCAGGGGAGGGCGGCACTTTCGGAGTTGAGACCCGGATGGTGCCAGCGAACTTCGACAGGACGTGTTCCTGGAAGCGGCGCAAGTTGGGCGCTGTGTAGGCGCGGCCCCGTGCATACCTGTTGGCGTATCAAGTTTCGCGACCCATTCGCAGTAGGCGGCATCTTGATCCACGACCCATTGGAACGTCTTGCCCTTATGCTTGCCAAATGCGAGCAATTCATAATCCATCTGAAAACGGATATTTGCAGTTGGCGAATCACAAACAAATGGACATCTCAGCGGAACACAACAGGTTGGTGTGTTGCTTTCAAGCTTCCAGAATTCTTCAGTGGAGTCAGAGAGTAGGACCTTGCCTTTGATAAACGTCGCTGTGCTAGGGGCTGGACAAATTATTCTCGCCTTCCGAAACTAAATCCTCAAGTCTCTCCTGTGTCTCATCGCGCGGACCATGCAGAGCTTCCAAAACATACTGGTGACTGTCTTCATTCTGGAGAAGGGGGGCCTCCTCGGAATCATCTCGGTCGCTTGTTGAATGAAGCCCTCTTAAGCTATTGAGCCCCTGAAGGATGGGTGGCTGCCGTAAAGACCTCTCTTCTGCGGAGTCCAGCCAGCTTAATTGCCCAAGATCGTCCAGCAGCCGCGGTCGCGCATCGTCAGGTCGGGAGCTGTCCCAAACCGAAGGCAAGCGATCGAGATCAGAGGTGGCTTGAGCCCTCTCAGAGAAACTGGATCTGTGTATGGCAGGAGGCGAGTCGACGTAGCTTTGCCACGTGGCATCTTCGTCGACACCGAAGGTCCAGGCGTGCATCGCTTCTCTCGACATATCCACGCCTCTGGGGTTTTCGTCGGACGATTCTGGCGTTGACCCCTCGTCTGAGCCTCCGGATTGTCTTAGCTGTTGAAGGCGTAACTGCATCCGAGCTTCGGTGTTGACTTTTGCGTCCGCTGACTGGTCGGATCTCCCCTCGAAGAGAATGCGCATCTTTTCAGTCAGCTCAGCGGCGCTATGACCCGCAAAAATTACGTCCTCGGCGCTGCATTCTGACTGGTAAAGCCTGGGGTGGAAGAATGGGATCGTCGCGTCGGATCTCCAGCAAAGCTTGGGCACCGGCAGGACTTCCTCGTCGATGACGCACACGACTGGAAGGCCGTTAAGGCGAACTCGGCCCTCATACTTGGCGAAGTGGAAAAGCAGAAGCACCAGCGGGGTCTGCCAAGCCAACAGGATATAAGTCCATGCCACCTCGTTGTCGAAGGGTCGAAGACGGTTGGTGAGATCTGATACCCCCAACAAAATCAGTGTGCCCACGATTCCAGCAAACTGCCAGAGCCAGGATAGCCAGGGGTATATCAGTGGATCGAAACTGACTCGAAGCCACTGCGGGAAAACCACCAACGCCCATCCAGATACGATGGCAGTGCCGAAAATCGCGCTTGGTAGAAAGTTATACTGAACACCGCCGAGCAATATCAACAGCAGCCACTGGAATGCGAGGTGTATTGCAGAGAGGCAGCTGAAGATGAAGACGCGACTTCGACTTTGGAGAGAAACGTGGACGTTGAAGTGAGACAGCCACAGATGAACGGTCATGGCTGTGAGGTAGGAAAAGAGTGTAAGGCTCAAGAACTTAACCTCGTTTCTTGAGATTGTTGAGAATCGGGGGTTGTTCATCTGCAAAGACACGTCCCATAATTTGCAACGGAGCCAGCAGAACAGGAAAGATGACAGCCCAAAGAAACCATGCACCAGCATTAGCGGCAGCTGCATTAACGGTTCAAACATGTCTCACGTTTGGAGAGCGCAGAATTATACGCATGCGCGTGCGTATAAGACTGGTGTGCTTCCGCCCCCAGTCACGCGATGCATAGCGATACCATAGCGTACGACAGTGAGAAGAGGCGACCAGGGCCAACAACGGAGCCCCGACACGTACGACCAGAGGAACCCAGCGCAAATACAGTGGATCTAGTAGCGACAGCAGCCATATACAGAAGTACATGACTGCGATGTGCGAGGCGTAGACCCAGGCTTGGGCCCTCGGAATCACAGTGGCGTGGACATCCCACGAGATTGAAGTCGCGGCCAGGTTGAAGGCCAGGTGCAGGAGGAACGTTCCTAGGCGGAGGTCGAAGGGGAGGGACCGCAGAACGACGTCGCCAACGTCCATCTGATCGACGCTTACGCCCTTCGCGTCTTGGTTCCATAGCCGTTGCGAGCTGCAGAGAAATGCCATTCGAAGGTGTAGGTCCAGGCATTGCACGGCCCAACAGGCACACAAGGTCGCCAATGCCGCGCAGAGGTAGGTTCCTCCGAATGAGTAGGGGAGGACGACGAGTGCAGGCGTGAACGCAAGGAGTTGGAGGCTGTGTCTTAGATCATAGGCACCCACAGTCGGTACTGGAGCGTTTCAGACGTAACAAAGTTCAGCGCTTGGATGTTAGAGTGCACCGGGTCTGGAGATATCGGTGGCACAGGACAACCCATTAGCTGTGATGGACGAAGTCTCCACTCACGACCTCCCGAGGATACGCAGGATTGAGCGGTCTAGGTTCGTAAGGGAACGCCAACAGAACCTTCAGCGCGAACTCACTGTATAAAGGCGCAAGGTAAAATAGGTACACCAGAGACGGCATCGTCACGGTAGCAAGCGACATAATCTTCCGTTTGAATCTAACAGCCGACATGTAGGCCAGTGTGGGCGATGACCTCTCCGTGACGACGTGAGCCGTGTTGAACCTCCGACGCCAGACCAAGGCATTCTTTATCCAGTGCCAACGATCCTCAAATACGACGTCGAACTTCTGGAGCTGCGCTTCGACCCAATAGGTGGTCATTTTTACATGCTGTGAATCAGTCACGAAGAAACGGATCTTGGACCTATTGACGGAATCCAGTGGCTTTCCGTTGCTTTACGGCTTTTTGTCGTTGCCGTCGCACCTGATCCACGTATTTGTACTCCTCGGGGGTGCAGTATCCTTTCACTAGACCGAAGAAAATACCTCCATGTGTCTTGGGCTTGCCGTTCGGCGCCTTCTGACCTCCACTTCGGTGTAGCTGCGTGGCCTCCATGTAGAGCTCCATGGACTTCACCGTGCCTACGGCCTTCACAGTGCGAGCAAGCTTCTCGGTGTCCTGCTCCATCATGGCTGTCTTCAACATTTGCACCAGAGCGCTGTCTGCTGCGTCAGCGTCTTCCAGCGGGTCAGTAGCGGGAAGGCCAAGGTTCTGTGTTAAATCTCCAACAATCACACCTCCTTCTCAAAGCTGCTTTCGATGAGCTCCAACACCTGGGTGTGTCTTTTGATGGTCGCAAGCAGCCGACCTGTAACGTCCCACTCGTCGGGGGTCGTAACTTGAGCGAGAGGCGCAGTGATGTACGTGTCATCCCAAGGCCGGTATCCTTGAAGACCCCATAACACCTTCAAAGCTTCCCTGTTCCCGCAAGCAGCGGCGAAGAACACTGGAGTCCGCCCGTCTATGTCGCGGATGTCCAACGGCACCCCTTCGTTCGATAGGCGCATAATGACCTGTGCGCAGCCCTTCATTGCCGCATAATGAGCCCCATTGCGACCGTGTGTGTCAATGCAAGGCCACTGGATGTGTGACCGACCAGTGCCTCACCCCATAGCAATCAGCTAGCAGCTCTATCATCGTGATGTCGCCGTCAAAACAGGCAAAGTGGTACAGCTGGGTTTTCTTCCGCCCTATCAATGAGCAAGCGACTTGCACCTCCGTGGGGCCCGCGCCTCTGTTTAGGAGGAGTCTGGCTGAGTCCGAGTGCCTCCCGACAACCGCAGTTGCCAGAGGGGTCCAACCTGTCTAGAGGTGGTATTTGACCCACCTCTTCGGTCCTTCTGTTCAATCAGCGCAGGGTCGACCATCTGCAAAAGGCTCGAGAGGGCACTCGGCATCGCCGTTGCCACATGCAGCACGCATTTGCCGTGCAAATCTCTGGGTGACCGAATGCCGAGGTCCTCACAAATGATTGCATCCGCCTGCCCTTGTTACGAGTCTCCGGATTTCTGCCGTATCAGGACAACCATAGAACGAGGTCCAGAGGGCATTCACAGCCTCGACGTCTTCAATGGTGGAGTCGAATTCGAATCCTATCGCTTGCGGTACCTCGTCGAAGGGGAGAGAGGTGCTTGGTAGAACGTCTTTGTCAAACAAATCATGTTCGTCCCCATTAATCTCAACATCTGTTACCTTCCCATTCAATTGATCTTCCATTCTGAATGATATTAGAATGTGTCACGCGTTCAAGCATTTCATTGCCAACAAAGTCAACTGTTCTCATAAGTCCACAAAAGTCAACCGTTGTCACAAGATACTCGTGCCGCACAGTTAAAGCTTATCATAGAAGTTATCAAGGGGAGGCAGGTCAGCCTTCAGCCCCTTCCTCTGTCGGATCTTGCTCACTACCTTGCCAACCATGGAGCCCTCCTCAAGAGCGCAGCCCGGGAGCAACTCCCAGTGATCGAAGACGCACTGAGGGAACGCCTGCCCGGAAGTGGCCGCCCGCAGAGCAGTGGTGAATCCGAAAGACTCAGATACGGGGAGGTAGGCCTTGATCTGGGAAAGGGGAGTGCCCTCTCTCTGCTCCTCGCCAACGACGATTCCTCGTCTCTGGTTGAGAGTGGAGTAGATACCGCTTGAGGCCTCCATAGGGCAAACAATGTCCACAAGGAAGACGGGCTCGCATAGGGAAGGCTGCGCGGTCAAGCAGCAGGCAAACATGCACCGTCTGCAAGTAGGGGAAATCTGTCCTGCACCGCGATGAATAGTATCCGTGTGCAGCACGCAATCGTGGAGGCTGAACAACACACCTCGAAGGTTCTCCTCGCACAGAACACCCTCCTTGGAAGCCCATTGGAAGGCAGACACACAATGGGGCTGAATTTCCTTTACGTACTGAACTCCGGAGGTGGAGTCGACCAGCATGTTGGGTCCAGAAATATCAGGTCCGAAGCACCAGATCTTGGCAGCAAGGTTCTTATCGAAGTCAAACTTCTCAGAGAGCAGGTTGGCGCGCTCCTTAGCATCGTCGCGTGGTCCAACCTTGCCGTCCTCAATCAACTCGGGCAGGCCCTCAACAAGAGGCTCGGCCTTCATGTAAAGCCTGTTGTGCTTGTTGGGGGACTTTGAGAGACACATGATGTTGGACAACTCAGTGACGGTCTCCTTGTAGGATACAACTGGGTCCGACTTGATGAGTTCGATCTGAGCGTACTCCTCCTCAAGGTCCTTCAGGCAAATCTCAATGTGGAGCTCACCGCAACCAGCGATGACATGCTCGCCGTTGTCTTCGGTGGTACAGACGACCAGTGGATCAGACTTGGCCAGCTTCTTCAATCCATCGACCAGTTTGGGAAGCTCCTTGTTGTCCTTAGGCTTGACGGCCACACGCACAACAGGGGACACAGAGTATTTCATGTCCGCGATATTGTGAGCAGTGTCCATGGTGGTGATGGTTCCCGACTTCAGCAGGTACTGATCAACACCGACAAGGGCGACTGTGTTACCGCAAGGCACATCCTGAACCTGTTCAGTGTAACGTCCCATCATAAGCACGGTTCTCTGGATGTTCTTGATGAAGAGGTCATCCTTAGTGCCGGGGACGTAATGGGGTCCTTGGATGCGGACCTTCTGGCCGGTGGCAATGGTGCCGGAGAAGACACGTCCGAAGGCGTAGAATCGTCCCTTATCAGAGGTGGGAATCATCTTGGAGACGTACATCATCAATGGGCCTTCAGGGTCACAGTTGCGAATTCCGCGGGCGGCGTCGTCGTCCATGGGGCCTTCGTAGAGGTTCTCCACACGGTACTTCTGGGCAACGATGGGGGAAGGGAGGTGAGCGCAGATCATATCGAGAAGGGTGTCGCCAGCAGGAAGCCAGAGCTGCATGACGCGCTTCAGAAGAGGCTTTCCGGTGAGGTTCTTGTCGTCACCCTTGATCTCAATGCTGAGAGTGGTGAACATCTTCTCATACTTGACCTTGTCGTCGTTCATGATGGCCGTGAATAGAGTGCAAATCGGCTCCATGATGAACTGGCAGAAACCGCGTTTGGATCCCTCCACGCATGTCTTAGTCCACTTCTTCGTCTTAGGGTTGAAGAAGTTGTCGCCCCAGAGACGTTGCATCATCTTAGACTTCTCCACACCGAACTTCTTGGCGTAGATCTTCGCGAAGCGCTCGACGGTGAAGGCCCAGCCGTGAAGACCGGATCCGAATGAGACGGTTCCCTTCTCGGGAGCAACCTGCACGTCACCCATGGACTGATCATTGTAGGTGGCAATGATGACGTTGGCAGATTCAATGGTCTTGTTGAATGTCTGGTACATCTCTTCGGGTTCCATCATAAGCTCGAGAAGGGCTCTGTCGACCTTGTTGACGTGAAGAACAGGCTTGATCCTCTCAACAAGGGCCTGGCGAAGCACGGTCTCGGTCTGCACCGACACACCCTCAACGGTGTCGACAACCACCAAAGCACCATCAGTGACGCGAAGAGCAGCGGTAACCTCGGACGAGAAGTCAACGTGCCCCGGGGAGTCAATCAGGTTGATAAGGAAGGGTTGCATGCCTCTGCCATCCTCGATATCAGTTGAGAAGTACATCGAGATACCAGTGGACTTGATGGTGATGCATCGCTCCTGTTCATCCGCACGGGTGTCGGTGAATCGAGCGTCACCAGCAGCCTTGGCAGAGATGATGCCCGCCTTGGAGACAAGCGAGTCCGTAAGGGTGGACTTGCCGTGATCAACGTGAGCAATCACCGACATGTTGCGGATGTTGGTGGGGTTACCCATGATCTCGCGCATCTGATCGACTGTGAAGTGCACCATGTTGACTGAAGGCTGTTGGCTGTAGGCTGAGAGGGTACACGTAAATCAGGGTATTCGGAGCCGTTTTGTCCCAATGTGTGGGCTGTGTGGATGCTGCATGTGTTTCTGCGTAGAGACAGGATCGTACCTTTACATGTTGTGTTTAGCAAATCGCCATGTTGGCGGCCAAGTCCATACAGGATCATTAGATGTTCTGGTAGTACCTTTACATGTGGTGTTTTAAATCACGAGCCAAATCATTAGACGTTCTTCTGGCATATCTTTACATGTGGTGTTTTAAAACACGAAGCAAATCACCAGGTGCTGGCGGCCAAGTCCAACTCGATTGTCTTCTCTGACCAGTGAGTGTGACCCCACTCAGGATGCACCTCGATTTCGTCCGAGACTTCAATGCCAGCGGCGGTAACTGTGGCAACGCGGATTTTATTGGAAGCCGAACACTCCCTCGCAAAGACGATTTTGAGACACTCCAGAGCCAGATGTTTGGCTTCCGCCTCCGTGAAGTCCGGTCTCCACTCTCGTCGAAGGTGCGGCATCGCAAAGTAAGCTGCAAAGCCAGTCGCCACTTGATCCTCCTCGAAAAAAGTGCCATACATGTCCGTATACCCTAGATAGGGTTCCGCGCCGAACCCAGCGATGACAACGGAGTTCCAAAGAGGATTGACCTTGGACCGGCGGTTGTAGTACACGCGGTTCAGATAGTGAGCGATTTCCTGTGGCTGTGTCTTGTAGCCGTCACTGCGAAGGAAGTCCTTGGTCTCCAGGGCCTTAAGCATGCTGCTGACCTCTTGGAAGTCTGAGTGTTCACCTGACATACAGACCACGGTGTTGTCGTTCACGTTGCAGAATCGATCCACGTCTTTAAATCTCTTCCACTTCCCATAGGAAACCATGGTGTCGGCAGCAATTAGGACGCCCCCTGAGTACTTGATTGCCACAACGGAACTGGTGGTGGTGATAGGCGATAGGGTCCTCTTGTTGGGGTCGTCGTGGACACTTAGCACCGGCATTTATTAAGGTTTTTCAGAAGGATGTCATGCAGACCTCGGTCTCCTCTCTGCGGCTCCGTGAGGGAAGTGTATGAAACCCTCAAAGGTTCATCATGAGCTCACAAATGCCCCTGTCCATGTCCTCCTCTTCCGAGCCCAGTGGACGGGCGATTGTGTTGTTGTCGGGGGGCTTACGTGTGGCTGAGAGGGGGAGTTGGGGAAAGTAAGGCACGAGAGAGTCCTGGAATAAGTGATAAACTGCAAACCTTTGATTCTTACCTGATGACCAATGTAGACGTTGTTGTAAAGCCTCCAGTACACCTCCCGGACTCGTCGCGCTGGGTGGAAGAGTCCCTGGAGAAGGTACTGCAGCATGACTCCTGGGCCCAACGCCACACGAAAACCATCCACCGCATCAAATACGGCCTGCGTAATATGGGGTGAGGTCTCGAATATATTGGGCCAGATAAAGTTCATCAGATGAGTGAGCGCGTCTTTGCACCCTAGTCCATGGATGCCAAGAGCGAGGTGCTTGCACGTCCACGCCGCCGTCTGCCTGTGTACCATGTCACGGTCTGCTAGCGCGTCTTCCAGAAGGGGAGTGATGGAGTATACGTAGTCCTTAGCCATCTCTCCTATGTACTCGAACATGAAGCTCGTCGCCTTCAGAACGCCGTTTTGAATGTTGCAGTCCGGGGTTTTGTACTCGTTCATGAGTGCAGGCAGCACTGTGTAGGGCATGCAGGTCTCAGCGACGATGGCAATGGCGATTGTGGTGCAAACTCTGAGCTGCCGTTCCTGGACGCGGAGGTTGCTCAAGAGAGTTGCGATGACGTCGTGGGGTCCAATGGTCCTCGCGATGTATCCGAATGTGTTGACGGTGGAGCGGCGGATCGATTTCTTATGGGCTTTCAGCATCTCAAGAAGATTGAAGCAGATTCTGTCCCACTCATTGGGACTCACCAAGTCTCCAGCTCGGTCGGCGATACGACCTACCAGGTCGATGATGTTCTCCTGAACTTTCTCATGGCGGTTTTTTAGGATCGGGGTCAAACGAGGCAACATGTCCTTGATGGGGGGTTGGATCGATTCCACAGGCAATACATTGACAATGGCTTTCATCCCTCCAATAATGGAACCGAGTACCTCTGGGTACTCCTCAGAAAGGTACTCAAATAAGAACATGCCAAGGTGTGCAAGCATTTCCTCCTCGCCGCACTTCAACATTACCACAGCCACTCGCTGCACCAGATCGGCAGCGTGCATACGAACACGGGCACTCGGCGTCTGTAGGTGCCAGCGAATGACGCCAGCGATTTGAGGTAAGTACGGCTTGATCCTGCGACCGAGACAGTCACAGACGACACCGAATCCATTAAGAAGGACGGTGGCATCGTCGCTGGAGTGCTCTTGGAACGCGTAGATCATGCCGTCAATGAGATTCTCCTCAAGGCGAGTGTCGATATCTGATACGCCCAGCTGAGTTATGATCAGCTCAATGGTTTCGATAGTCATCCGACGATAGGGCTCCGAAGGGTCCTTCAAATGGAGAATCACTCGATTGAGAACAGTAGCGACCCCAACACGCTTAGCCATCTCCAAACTGCAGTCCACGACGAGTCGCAGATTTCGCTTATCCAGCGCGTTCCTCACGACCCAAAAATTGCTGACGAAGGGTCCAAGAACCTCGTTGTCAATGTAGGCTGCGTCTAGCCCGTTACATACGATGCAGCATTTCAACACCTGCAGGACCACCTTCTTCATTTCTTCATACGGCGTAGAGAACTCCCTAATGAGAATCACCATGACTTCGCGAGTGTAGTAAGAGCTGTGCTTCGGATCCATCAGAGGAATGATGCAGCCGATAGCCTTGAGGTAGGCGGCCAAGCTCTTGCCCCTGTGATCGGCGATTCCCTGCCACAAAGGGCGTAGAACGCAGTCGAAGGCCTCGATCCCGTAGGGGGCTGCAGCTTCAGCCAAGGCGCTGATGGCCAACCCAGTGATTGTACGCACCTTTTGGTTCTCATCCGTGAGGCCATGGGCCACGATCTCGACCAGCGGTCTGAGGTGTGGCAGGGTGCTGGAGCCCATGAGAACCGCGGTTTGGTGCACGATCTTGATGCCGGTATGTCTGGCCTGCCAGCTCTTTTTTGATTGGCATACGGCCCTCAGAAACAAGATGATGGACGAGATCCCAAGCGCTGACGCGACGACCGCGAATGCCCGAGCAGTGGTATTGCGAACGTACTCGTCGGGGTGGTCAATGTCTGGCCGCATCGTAGCTATCATGGTGGCCAAACCAGCGGCTTTTGAGAGGTTACTGATGATCTCGCGACCCTCCACACGAGCGAAGTAGTCTTCATCTATGAGCATGGGCTCGATAACCACTAGAATCTTGTGCACGTAGGGACGCAACTTATCATCCAGACGGTACATGATCCGATCTATGACCTTCACGAGAAGGTGGCGTTCTTGATCATCCAGAGTAGACTGCATCATTAAAGGGAGGACCTGATCAAAAATCGGGCCAGCCCCGAATTCGGTCGCTCGGCTTGTGAGTTCCTTCAGTGCAAGTCGGCGTACCGCAGGACTGCCATTCTTCACCTTTAGCAGAAGAATAGATATCTTTCGACTCATCTGTTCCTCGGCGGTGAGTTCGTCTTCGACGGTCTCCTTCAGCAGCGCAGCAAAGAAGTGCATGTCAGAAGCCTTCAGAGACACCTCACCAAGGTCATCGCCCAATGATTGCTCCAGTGCCGCCTCCTGCTCCTGTGGCAGTCGAGGACCTTGGTTCATTGCGTCTGGGATGTCAAAAAATGGAGTGCCGTCGTCTGCGGTGCCGATAGGAGTGCGAGTCAACTCAGGTCGAATCATGAGTCTTTGTGTCTCGTACCCAGCAGGGGGCTCCAGAATCTCATACCCACGCTTGGGTAAAATGCGGTCCAAGTCCTCCAACGTCAGACGTTTAGCCCACTGCTTGGCTCCAGCCCCTCTTCCCGCCACAATGGTGTCTGGAGAGGCGTACATCATGGGAGTCTCCCCTGTCATTCCGAAACCGTAGGGGGTGCCCGGAGTAGCCCCGCCTATGTCGTACGGCGTTTCCCCAGGCGTGGCCTGCGCTGCTGGCGCTGGAGTGAATTGGCCGTCCCAGTCTCCTTCCCATTTGGTCCGTTTGGGGTTAGGCGTGCTGCCCTCCGCTGTCTCACCCAGGATAGGCGTATCGCAGGGGTCGCCGATTTCGATTAAAGGCGTCGTATCCAAGTCACGTCGCATATTGCAAATTTAAGTGGCACCGCTAGTATCTCACAGACGCAGAAACCTCCCTCAATTGAGGTCTAAGCTGTACTGCTTCGTATCGTAGACCTCCTTCTTGGTCGGGTTCAACTCTTCATCTAAGTCCTGTAACTTGTCACCAAGGATTCCTAGTGCGATTTCCACAATCTGATATGCTGGCATCGCGCCTGAAGATTCCACCGAGAAGTGGAATCTGTCGTCGTGCTCCGAAATACGAATCATTCGCGATAAACCACTTGTGTGGCAAAGCTCTTCACACTCGCCGCAGAAAATGCAAGCCTCGGCGTTGGCCACCTCTAAGGTTCCATCGTCTCCGTCACTGAAAACGTCATCTGACCGGAGCTCGAAGACCCGTCGTGGACAGCAGTCCACAATGGCCTTCTTGATCTCCTGACTGAGAGTTTCCGAGCGGGTCTTGTATATATGAATCCGAGGCTCATGTCTGTACACAGCAGGCGTGGCTGGGATCCATTTTGCGTGCAGCTTGCCGATGCCCTTCACTGCTGTCAAGGTGCATTTCAAGCGTTGCCCTTTTCGGAGCTTGCAGATTCGAATTCCTTGAGCTCCTTCTCCCTGTGGCATGGGCATTGGTATTCTTGTGCTGTAGCCGCTAGCCACCGGTTGAATGTCAAGGTGTGTAACCGTCACCTCGTCCCCGTCGCACATGATATCCAGGGAGAACTGCACAGTGCACTTGACGCAGTGAGAGGAACACGGGCATTGTTCTCGAAATTTGTAGCTCTCGACGTCACGGGAGTCTATTGGTAGGAGGCCCAGTCTATGAACGATAAACTCGTCATGAAGTGGACTTGAGTTTTGCTCCAAGGTCACCAGGTCAATAGCTAGTGTGGGGACTTCGGCAATCATGATCCGCCTGATTGCATTCGCCACCGACACGTCAGTGGAGAACATTGAGAACTCCGTGAGCTCTGGCGAGACTTTGGTGGCCTTAAGCCTGGGCAACCGTTCTACCACCATACAAGAATTCCGTATTTTGGAGGATGGCTTCCAAGGACCCCGATGCGGAGGTTAACAAGGACGCTCCTGCCGATGGCCCGTTTTCCCTGCTGGAAGCCAGCGTGAAAGACAACTCGCAGATCCTGATTAACTGTCGCAACAACCGCAAAATTCTAGCACGAGTGAGTTCAAGGAAGGGAGTTTACGCAGCTGAAGGCCTTTGACAGGCACTGCAACATGGTCCTCACAGAGGTGAGGGAGATTTGGACGGAGTACCCGAAGGGGAAGAATGCTAAACCAATCAACAAGGAAAGGTTCTTGTCCAAGATTTTCTTGAGAGGGGACTCGGTAGTGATGGTTTTGAGGAATCCCAACTGACCCTGTATGAATTCGCCATCTGACAATCGATACTCTGTGCAAATGAAATGTTTTTTGGCAGTTAAGCAAAATATTCATGTTGATATCCTTAAATGAACCGTCTACTTCTGTTGAGGCCTTGATCGCAGGAGTCCTGACTCAGCTAGCCCCTCCAAGGAATTTGGATCTTTCAAGCGGCAGCATTGAGCTCCTCGCCAGCATCGAGAAAGGTGGGCCTCTGTCTCTACCATTGGAAGAATTCACCAGGCGAGAACACCCGCGCCACGACGCAAAGATGAAACTTCGTATCATGGGCACAGCTCGGTATGAACGCCCAGATTACGTCGATGGTAGGGCTTGGCCGCCCTGTCTACCCAATTCCATTGTACGAGACATGCACCTCTATGCTATTCGC
>NW_027178805.1:0-3888 GCF_019968985.1 Porospora cf. gigantea B | reverse complement strand
ACCACATTGTTGATCGGTTGTGGCGTTCCCAGGCCTTAAATACCTCCAGGAAGGTGATGTGGTCGCCTTCAGGTTGGTGGAACTGCGCCTTCTTCTGGTCCGCTATCGCCTGCTTATCCCGAGGCCGATAGAAAATGTTCTGCACTTGAAGCATTGACGCAATGGTAACAACTTCCTCAGAACAGCCCAGATCGACTGATGTCAACAGCATCTTCGACAAGCTAGGCTCCATCGGAAATTCGGCCATCTTTCGGCCAAGCCTGGTCATCAGGCCTTCGTCGTCAAGCGCACTCAACTCATACAGAGCCATCATTGCATTGACCAATGTCTGCACTGGTGGAGGGTCCATGAAGTCGAAGTGGAGGATGTCGTTAACGCCCATCGCCTTAAGAACCAGCACTGTGTTGCTGAGGTTGGAGCGCTGGATCTCCGGAATGGCGGATGGGAGCATCTCCCTTTTATACGCTTCCTCCGTGTAGAGCCTGAAGCACTTTCCAGGCCCTGTTCTGCCGGCTCGTCCTGACCGCTGCTTCGCATTCGCCTGGGAGATGGGCGAGACCACCAACGAGTCCATGCTCGTCTTAGCGTTGTAGATCTTCACCTTGGAAAAGCCAGGATCCACCACATAGAAGATACCGTCGATCGTCAGCGAGGCCTCGGCGATGTTAGTAGCGATGATACACTTCCGGCATCCAGGCGGCGCACGGTCGAAGATTATCGTTTGCATCTCCGATGGCAGGGCCGAGTACACGGGCAACACGATCAGCGGAGGCGGATTGTGTGCCTCCAACTTCCTCATGCGGTCATTCAGAGTCTGGCAGGCGGTGTCGATCTCCTCTTGACCTGTCAAGAACACTAGGATGTCTCCGGACGGCTCTGTCAAGTGTATCTGCATCACAGTGATAAGAGCTGCTTCGACGTAGTCAGGCTCCGGCTGCTTCGAATACAGGATGTCAACTGGGTAGGTTCGTCCTGGGATTGTAAAAATATGGGCTCCAAAGAAATACTCTGAGAACCTTTCAGCATCCAGGGTGGCGGATGTGACAATAAGTCGGAAGTCAGCCCTACGGCGACAGCACTCCTTGACCAGTCCGAACAACACATCTGTGTTTATCGTGCGTTCGTGGGCCTCGTCCAGCATTATGACGCTGTAGCGGGAGAGCAGAGGGTCCAGTAGCGCCTCTCGCAGCAACATACCATCAGTCATGTATTTGATGACGGTGCTGGGAGAAGTACAGTCCTCAAATCGGATCGAGTAACCGACTTCTTGACCCAGGTGGCAGCCGTATTCCTCTGCGACGCGCTTCGACACCGACATGGCTGCCACTCGTCGAGGCTGAGTGCACCCTACTTGTCCGCGTTTGCAATAGCCGGCTTCGGCTAAATACTGCGTCATCTGGGTCGTCTTGCCTGAACCGGTTTCGCCGACAACTATGAGGATATTGCAACTGGAAAAGGCCTCCAGCAACTGTGACTTGAATCGAGCGATGGGTAGGTCAGCGGCGACATCCTTCAGACTGCGTTTCGGCTTGGCTGTAGTTTTATCATAGTGCTTCTTCCAGTTGGGCGAGGCTCTTCCAAGCCCTTGCAGCACCTCAGAAACTGTCTTCTCGCCAGATGAAGGCGCCTGCTCTCCACCTTTATCCATGAGAGCCCGTTCCTGCTGTTGTCTGGCCTCACGCCGTTCCTTTGCAAGCGCGGTAGCAGTCGCTGCTGCACGGGCCAGAGATCCGTCAGGATTGGTCACGACTCGAATGGGAGACAGCTGCGCACCTGAACGCATAGTCTGTCCTTTGAGGAACGAAGGTTCGTCGTCGACCATCTCAATGTCCACTTCTCTCTCTAAATCGTGTTCGAAATCGAACTTCTCTGGCACGTATTCGTGTAAGTCCTCCGCAGGCAGCACACCCGAGGCTACCAACTGTCGCAATTCCCATTTCTCGTAGTCGGATATATGTTTCCGTTGCCTCTGGACCGTTTGGGCTTTTGTTTGGTCGGCCTTAATGCCCGTCAAGCTGCCACCCGTCCAAGACAACTCCACAGGGCGGTACCTGGCAGCCTTACGGGGAGGACTGCGTGATCGGCTGCGGTCTCTCTTGTAAATACGGTTAGGCGTGGAGTTCGCTGTCTCCCTCACTGGATAACTCGACGAAGTTACAATTTCTTCAGTCACAGCAGAAGATGATTTCAATTTCTTCTTCGGGCTTAAGGCGACGATGAGCTGCCACACAGAGCTCGACATGTTCGGTGGAATCTCGATCCCACGCGATTTAAGATGCGTTTCGAAGGCCTCCTCAGTGCATGAATCGTCTCCCATATCCACCAGCATCTCAGCTACCACGCGAGCCCCTTCATCATCCAAGCCCAGATGGTTAACAGCGCTGTCTGTGACTTTGTCAATCAGATTAAGCCGTTCAAGAAAGGCGACCATATAATAGCGAATATAAGGGGTCGCTCACAGCGACGGTTCACGGGGTCCAGTGGACACCCTCGCATTGGTTGTGACTGCTTGCATCGGAAGCAACAGGTTTTCTCTTGGATCTTACGTACAGCGTGCCACTTCTCTCTCGACGCATCAGCACTAGCATCAACCCTATCCGAAACCTATTTTGTAGTGCGCGCGATTCCCTCTGACGGACCTGTAGTTGTGCTGGCCGAAGCGCGAACGTCTGGCCTTTCGAAAAACTGTGCCACTGGGAACCAGGATGTGAGCCCACTCTGTGTTGCTGACCGCCGTGTACAGAGGGGCAGCTTTATGTTTTGTCGATCAAATCTTACCCCTAATACGACCCTGCATATTCTTCGTCCTCTCATGACAAGCCCAATAATTCTCCAATACCAATAGATTTCCATATGAGAAGTGTCCTTCAGGTGCCAAATCAGAAGACTCCTCTCTTGGCTATTCTGTTGCTCTCAACCCCCACGTTACCCGATTCGAAAACAATTAAAGTTTCTAGGAAGACAGACACCCTCTCTTGGATTGCGGCACCGCATCAACCCCTCAAGACTTCCCGTCGATGGAAACCGAAACGTCGTAGTCGACGGAAACACAGTGAGCCGGCTTCGGACGGGTACAAGACTGGCGCTGTGCGGGCAATTCAACTGTTCTTCGTTTTGGTCTTCCTCATCCTGGGCGTGTATCTCTGGCCCCTTCCTCAACGATGTTTCCTAGGCACGCCTCCTGGGACGCTCTCCTCAAGGACATCGTCCCTCGAACGTGAAGCACCACCGCTCGACATAAGAGAGAAGGACGATATCTACACCAGCGTCCAGAGAGTTGTCGCATCCCCTGTTAGAGTGGCTAAGATGGCCGCGATCGTTGGAACACTGATCCACACGCAAGACCTCTTGCCGAACCTAGAGAAAGAAGGCATTCCGATGCCTGGAGAGCTCGAACTGCGAGACACCTGGGGGAATTTGGACTTTCTGCGGCGTATCCTCCCTGCACATATCTCTGTGGAAACAGCAGAGCGGAGCATTGAGCGATATGTGCATTCACACTATCACCGAAAAGAAGTTGGCCTTAGGTTCCCCTTTAATTCGACAACGCGTCGCAAAGGTGTCTGCTTGCTGCAGTACGTGGTAAAGTCAGATGAGCCACGTGTGGTTTTGTGGCGGTAGCCTGTAAAGTAAACCTTATGTTCGAAAGCGAATAATTTGGCAGATCTCACGCATGAGAACGGTCTTCGCAGTTCCACAGGCAGGGACACCCTTGCTGTCCATAATACTACCGCCATTTTCACAAACGAAATCACGCCCCAGGACAAGGTTGGAGGGTTGCGAAGGCACGAGAGATCGACTGGTCCCACTGGAGATTCTCACACGCCTTCCTCAAGGCTTGAGCAAGACAACCTCTGCAGCCAACACCACACAAGGACGAAGCCGCCG
>NW_027178804.1:0-26198 GCF_019968985.1 Porospora cf. gigantea B | reverse complement strand
CCTCCACAACCAGCACGGAGATAAGCAGCTTCATTGATCGGATAGATATAATATTCTGTCCCTCACTTTTACACTCATGAATGATGGCTGGGCCATTGACGAGGTTACCATTGAGAAAGCGACAGCAATTAACACAAGCATTACGTTTGTACAACAAATACAGCATCAATCAAAGATCCTCAAGCGTCTCTAGATGAGCGGGGCATTCACCGCATCGGCGCCCCCTGCGACGGTCTTGCCTCTGAGTGATTATGTCGACGTCGTCGATATCCTCCAGTCCATCGAAGGCAGGAGCAGCCTCAGTCTGATCAACAGAATTCGCAGAGTCGGCGAATTCCGGCAGCAGGTTCTTGCGAGCTATCTCGGCTCTGACCTTCTCGAAGCATTGTCTTCCGAGACATTCCAAAGTCAACGTGGTACGAAGTCGAACCGGCTCCTGTACCGCCTTCACACAGACGGATCTATCAATCAGTTCAGCGCCTTGGTCAGCACAGTAGGCAATGGGGTCCTCATAGACGACACACATGCCATCCAGGAATTCCGAGTCCTCAGGGCACACAGGAGTCGAATACAGCGGCAATCAAAGATCCTCAAGCGTCTCTAGATGAGCGGGGCACTCAGCACAGCTTATTGTACATAAGCGCTCTGGAACTTTTTCTCGAATCGGCGGGATTCTGTGGTCTCATCTGGACCATTTCTCTCAATTCATTTCAGCACATGACATTATTCATCCTAGTAAAGGGGTCACTAGCTCCGTTGTGGTCCGGGTCATGAGCCCTTCGGATCGGCTCGCGATTATCTTCTCGATCTCCCTGTGGAAAGCGATAGCGGGGTCTCTCTTTGCAACTTCTCTAGTCTTCGAAACATATGACATAGAGGCCCAAGCAAAGCTGCAGGCATAAAGTAACGCTGCAAAGAAACACATGTGTGCTCTGGATTCCTTCAGTTTGGGGTGAATTGCGAACGAAGTAGTTCTCCACCACAGAAGGCAGCCCCATGATGGGAGTACGATCACTGCAAAACCACTAAGGAAGAGTACAAACAGCTCCAGACTTCGAGACGGAGCAGCAGCAGACTTCATGGAAAATAAACGTTTCCAACAATGAGTCACCCAGCGCCTAGTCAGGCCCACATGAGGAGACGTCTAACCCAGTCACCCAGCAACTAGTCAGGCCCACATGAGGAGATGTCTAACCCAGTCACCCAGCACCTAGTCAGGCCCACATGAGGAGATGTCTAACCCAGTCACCCAGCACCTAGTGTGGCCCACATGAGGAGATGTCTAACCCAGTCACCCAGCACCTGTGCCATTCCAATAGTAGCAGCGCTGGTATGCACCTCCCTTTCCCCACGCTGACCGCAGAAGATATTGGGACAGGTAGTGACGCCTCGACGACGAATACCTTCGATGTCTTTAATCATATTTTCTGCACCATATATTTTCTGCACCATATTTTCTGCGGCGACCCTAATCTGCACCGGGGTAATTAAGGGACATCTCCACCATCCATTACGTTGTTGATTTGGTTGATGCTGTCACTCTTTTTCGTAGAAGATCAATGAACACTTTCGGGCCCAACATTTTTGTATGCACACTAACATCGTAGCCAGGCCACCGCATCCCACAACACTAGACCCCAAGTTCGGCGGGTGTAAAGGCCAAGGGGAGGATACTCAAAGATGTATGCTTATGTACAGTCCATGTTTTGCCCTGGTGATCGAGAGTAATCATGAACAAGGGGTATTCGCCCCACTCGGCGAGGTTCTGGCGGCAAGAACCACATGGCGAGACCGCGTCAAGCGCCAGAGGCCCGACCACCGCGACCGCCTGCACCCCAGTGGCGCCATTCGCCACCGCAGTGCACAGAGCGGAGCGCTCAGCGCAGGTTCCCAAGTCCAACGGCTGCAGCTCCACGTTGGACCCACCGAATACGCCGACGTCCGTCCGTACCGCCGCCCCGACAGGGAAGTGGGAAATTGGCACGAAGACGCTTTTGCACATCTCGATCGCGCGAACGCAGAGAGCCGCGTCCTCCTCGGCCAGGTCGTCGTCGGCCGCCTTCGAGTAGTCGGTGTAGTCAAACTCGGGCCACACCCGCGGTTGCAGGAACTGCGGAGCGCCGGCGCCCATGTGCGGAAGCAGCTTGTAGCTGGAGGTGAACTCGTACGCGTCCTCCCTCCCGCAAGTGCAGAGGATCTGCACGTCGCCGAGCGCCACAAGCAGCTCGCGGTCACTTCCGCTGGGGAACGAAACATCCTCAGCAGATTGTCCAGCGAAGCATACCATCTCGAAGGCCGTCGCGTCCCCGGATATGGCACTGATCACTGCCGCCTTCACCGCAGAGATGGAGTTGGGGTAAGCGCAGTTCTCGAAAGTGCTGCCCTGGAAGACTCGACCATCCTTCGTCAGAATTGCGCAGCCTTCGCGAAGCTTGGAGTACGGAGAGTGAGATCGTAGCCTCGCCAGGGTGGCGGCCTCTCGGAGAGCCGCATGGGTTTGGGTGAACGATCGTTTCATGTGAGGATGGTTTCGGAGATGAGTCAGCGCCGTAGCAGGAGTAACCTCCTTTGGGTCGGAGGTCACCCACAATATCTCCAAATCGCGATCAACGATGCAGCTGAACGCCTGTGTCTTCAGACCAAGGCCCTCAACGTCGAAGGACTTCAATGTGCCGATCGCTCTGCACAGGTCCCCATTGGGGTCCGCCAGGAACCTGAGGCCGCTGGGAGCTTGCAGTGTTGATGCCCATTGACTAGTAGTGTTGATGTCCGCCACCACGACGCAACAAACGTAGTGGACAAACGCTCGGAGAGAGTCTAACTCAGCCACGTAACTCCTGACGATGTCGTCAGACACTGGGTCAAAGCAGGAAGTTACGCCGAAAAAGAGGCCAGCTTTTCGCAAAGTTTTCAGATTGGTGCGAGATCCATCAAACGTAACGAAGCAGTTGGGGAAACGATCACCAGCTGATACCATGTTCCGTTAATTTGGACTAATTCCGAGCTCCCATAACCAAAGCATCCGAAGCCTAAAAACAGAGGGTGGTGACGGAACCACAGAAGCTCTGTAAAGTTGGCAACGTTTCCAGTGAACCTCGTGGCGTTACGTGTCTACAGACAACACCACTTAATATGAGTGACACTATTTCATTGAACATCCTGACGGATGTAGACAACACCACTTAATATGAGTGACACTATTTCATTGAACATCCTGACGGATGTAGACAACACCATTTCATACGAGTGACACATTCTAAAGGATAAAGTAGATGTTCCACAAAATGTCAAGAACACCAATAATTTACTGTTGCTCAGACCTGCAGTTCCGGTAGACTCAGCCACTGGTCCATGTGGTGCTCCTTGACTAGCTCGACAGTTTCGTGCAGCGTAATTCGTGTTGTCAACCTGGTCGTTCTCGTCAAGATTCGAGTCGCAGGAGCGCGCTTACGCCTGCATGGCGCGGCAGTTAGCCCGCAGCAGCCAATAGTCGCTGTGATTCGTCCCTCGGCACCTCACTCGCAGTTCCCGTGGGACCTTCGGTGCAGCAGCAAGCCGGACCACCAACCCCCCTGGTGTACGACGGCCGAAGGCGCTCCTCGTCAGCGGCACCCTTGCGCCTCGACAGGAATAACCAACCCTGGTCGAGGAGGCCGGACACGAGGCGCAGGTCCTGCTGCGGGTCTAGGTCCTCATGGAGCTCGCAGATAGCGTTGTAGAACGCTAGGAGTCTCGCGATGTCGAATGGCTTTGAGGGGGAGCTTTTGCGGGCCCTAGGCAGCTTGGTGCCCTTCATAGTCAGGCCCAGAGCGTCGAGACGCCGTTTATCGCTGCTTGGCGGAAAGTGGCTGACCAGGTAAGACGCCAGCAGCATAGTCGCCTGGGCGAGCGTCACTGGACGGTCCCCAGCGCGTCCTACCGAGGCGTGCACGTTCACTGCGTGCCGAGCGCGCCTGGCAACGCGCATACAATCCTTAGGCTCGTGCACATGGTGAAAGTGAGTGCGCCAAGCAGACATGCAGTGACCCATCAAGTCGCGCTGCCATACCTCCTGACTCTTGAGGGCGAAGGTGCGGAAGAGTTCGTACGAAGGCGGAGCCCCTGACAAGACGGGGACGACACTGTTCTCGTAGTCCGCAGCGGAGGGTTCTTCGAAGACGGATCCTAGGCCATCAACTAGAATAACTGGGCTGGTCGGCAGCAGCGCCAGGTGAGCGCCCACATCTAGCGAGTCTGTGATTAACGTAACACTTGACTCAGGATGCAGTTTGGGCAAACGCACCACGAATTCGAACAGCCTCAGATCGGCTGCCAGAAGAGCCCTATAGCTCGGAACTAGCAACTGTACTGGTCGTCGTCTGCGGGCCAGTTCACATTGCAGCTGGAACAGCGATGCTGCGTCAGTGCTAAACAGCTCGTTGAGGTGCAAAACAGCCCCATCACTGCTGCACAATACATCCAAAAGCAGACGATCTACGTTCAAAACAACCGTTTGGTCATCGGCAAGCCTCTTCGCAGCAGACATGGGACTGCATGTGAGAACTATGCATATTCCGCTAGGATTCATTGTTACATTATCCCGCAACATTGTTTCTTCATCTTTTTTGAAGACTTAAATAGGGCTTGGGTCTGGGCGGAGACGTCTTCGGACTTGCCCAGCAGCGTCTCAATGTTTTCCATGTTTCCCAGAACTTGGTCAATGTTGCGCTGCATAATCTCCTGTGTGTCGTCAACTTTCTTCTGAGTCCGAGTGACTGCGTCGAACTTAGAAGGGTCCTGCGTTCTCGAAGAGACATTTGCTCACGCTATACTGCTCTCGCCAACGCGTCATGGAACTGTGGTACTTAAGTTGGTCAGTCTTGTTTAGATCCCCAGTTGCAGCGGCCCATTGCTCGACTTTGACTTTGCGACGGAAGTCGCGTTGCGTGGCCGCTAGCGCCTGAAACGCCACTCTAGGCGGATACTCCAGATCCGTGATCGCTACAAACACCAGCCCGTCGCCTGACTTTAGCACGTTAACCTGGAAGGTCTCATGTTTGACTGTGTCTCGGCACGGAACTGGCAGCTTGGGAACCACGTTCCGTGCAATGAAGAAGCACATTTCCTTTGCGGCATTTCGGACGGTAAACCCAAAGCTGTGTTAGCCGAATCGTCTGAGCGTACCTAGAGAGATCGTGAGTGGCAGCTAGAAAAAAGGGTTTGTCATCGCCCTCTGTGTGCCGGAGAATCTGAATGACACGTTGTTCTCTATCCAACCTGGAGTCCGACAAGTTTCATAATGGCGAAATCCCCTAGAATATGTCCTTCGGACGCACAGGACAATCCAGCATATTACTACCCCCACCCCTGTACGAACTATAATGAAAAGCACAGAATTTTGTCAACGTGCCATGCTACCAATGCTAAATCTACCTCGAAAAAAGGATCTAGACTTCACCCTCTACGGCTTCGAGTATGTGGAATTTCTGAACCAAGGCTCCTTCGGCAAAGCTTATCTCGTCCAGAGTCTGGAAGACAATAGCATATGGGTTTTTAAGGTGGTGGATATGCACTATCTAAGTCCGGAGGAGAGACAGAGGTCTTACGACGAGGCCCTGCTGCTGACGCAAATGCGGCACGATAACATCGTCTTCTGCAAGAGTACGTACCAACAGGCCCAAGAGAATCAGCTGGTTTTGGTCATGGAGTACTGCGAACATGGTGACCTGCAGCACTTCGTCTCCGAGCGCTCCAAGAGGGAGGCGCACCTTGACGAGGCCACTCTTGTTCATTTTGCTGTGCAGATTCTCCAGGGCCTGGTATACATCCACGAGGACTTGAATGTCATTCATCGCGACATCAAGCCGGCTAACATTTTTATGACCGATGAGAATCATTTGAAGATAGGCGATTTCGGAATCTGCAGGCCGACCTCGAAAGATACTGAGCTGGTGAAGACAGCTGTAGGATCTCCCGCATACATGCCCCCGGAGATGGTGAGTCGCGGTGGCTACACGAAGAACGCCGACGTCTGGGCCTTGGGCTGCGTGCTCTATGAGCTCGCGACTCTTGACAACGCCTTTGAACCGCAGTGGGCCTGGTCTGGAGACGAGTTTCGCGACTACCTCACCAACCACAGACCACCGCCGTTGACGCCACGGTACTCTGGTATGCTCAACGCGCTGGTCTTCATGATGCTACGCCCCGACGGACAGTCGCGTCCCTCTTCCAGCGCGTTGTTAAAGCTATTCTCTGACTTCCAAAAACAGTACTACTCGAAAGCGGCCATGAAGAACTCACTATTGCATTCCGACATGTACCTCCTGGAAGGAGCGCACCCAACACTCGTTCATGTAGCTGTCCCGATTCTCATGCGCTTCGCATGCGAGATCCACCTTGTGCTGAAGGCTGAACGGCGGCATATTTCAGACTGGGAGAGTTTCTGCTCGCTCATGATGGACAACCATCCGCGCGGGTCGCCTTTCGCCGATTACGAGGACGCTGAGGTGACCAGCGAGTGGATCACCAATGTCGTAAAAACCCTGAAGTTGACATTGGAGACGCAGACGGAGCCGGCAAGGCTTCTTGGGTTGGCCTGTCAGATATCCACGGAAGGATCCGATGGTGCCAGCATCACCTTGAAAGCATTCCATACTTTTATTGTAGAGAACCTGCTACGCAGCGGTTGCGGACTGCTAGAGGAGTTCCTAGCGACGCAGATTTGGATTCAAGATATGGTGCGGGTTAGTGCACCAAAATCTCTTGACCGATATGAGTCCATTACCGAGGCCTTCGACTACTACTGTCGGGATGGTGGACCTTCGATTCACGAAGGCGAGTTTCTCGGCATCTTCCAGGACTTCCACCCAGGGTTATCCAAACAGGCCCTTTCGCTGGTGTGGGCCTTCGCCGCCAAAGAATTTAGCGGTCGGATTCTGACGGACGGTTCGTTCTTCAACATGATTCTGGTCAAACCGCCGAAAGTCAGCGACATTGCGTGGAGAAAGGATCGCGAGCAGGAAGCTATCCGAGGCGGTCCCATTTCTCGGCGAAAGAGGTCCGACGCCACGGAGCGAGCTGCGAGCTGTCTCAATGCTACGCCTTCTAAGAAAGCGAACATGCTGGAGAAGACCGCCACGTCTACGACGACTCCATTCCAAAACGGCACGAAACACGCTCATCAAAGTGAAAGCAGCATCAAGCTCAGTCAGCGGAGCGCTCAAGACAGCATGAAGTTCAGTCAGCGGAGTGCTCAAGACAGCATGAGTAAGGTATCATACTGCAGCCGCCAACTCCAAGATAACTCGACACGGGCGTTTGACATTCGTAGACGTCCCAACTGTCATGAGCCTCACGACAGTATGGAGACGTCGGGGTCGCCAATCAGTTCCGACAACCTCAGCCACAATGTTATCAGCATCAGCCCTGTAGCTCGAGACTCCACCCTGGACCTTCTGGAGCAAGGCACGGCCAGTACCTCGTACCGGCAACCGGTTGCGGCAGGCCGCTCGACTCGGAGTGTCAGTTTCGCTGGACATGACAGCCGTGTCCTCCTCTGCTGCCAGACTCTGCACTCCATGTACAAGCTATGCACCCGACTTCAGGGTGAGCGAGATCTAATTGCGCAAGTAATGCGTGGAATGTTCTCGGAGTGCGACATTTATGCTTCGCATGTTGAGGAGGCTGTCGTCGAAATTCAAGACGTCAACAGGTTCCGACGGCACAAGGTGGATGCGGAGTTCAAGCAACTCATTTGCCTCCTTCGCGAGGTTGAAGCTGTGGGAATGTGTTGGGATCTGGAGACGGCTCTGACGAGCCTGCGGGCTCGAATTGTGGAGCACAGGCATGTAACCGACGCAGGACTGAATGAGCTCTACCATGTCGACAGCTGGGCGGAAAATTTTGTACGCTTCACCGAACGGTACTCCATTTCCATAGCAGAGCTGTTTCGGCGATTGTTTCGGTGCGTGCGACAATGCGACCGCATCCTCCCAGAGCTGGACCCCGATCAAATTTTCGCTCTGTGCGTGTTGGGGGAACACGTCACTCAGTAGGCCATGGTATTAGTTTTACATTCAGCGAACGATCATTTTTACGGTCCCTACCATACCTAGAAATGCTCCACGAGCAGCATCAGTCACTTCGGCTCTATTCGGAGTTGTGCGGAAGCCGGAAATTTACAATGAAGCTCTACCAGGCGCACCTGTACCCCTGTGCGGCTTCGCTTAAGACTCTAAACCACCTCGAAGACGCCATGTTCGGATTCATGGACGGCGAGGTCCCCTTCTCGCCCGCTCTCTGGCTTCACAAAGTGTACCGGGCTGTGGGTGCGGCAGTGAAAAGCCTCCATGACACTGTTACCGTGGCCATGCTCGACATTCCACTGCCACAAGAGGAAGCTCGTTCGCGTAGGATGCTGCAGCTAGGCGTGCCCTCCAGACGAAAGTCAAGCCAGTCCAGCAGCACTCGACGTCGACCTAGTCACGCCAGCCAGTCACGGTCACGATGCTCCAGCGGGTTCAGCAGCGACCGTCTTCTCCGACAGCCGCGCAAGGGAAGTCGTGAGTCCAGCAGTGGACGGCTGTCTACGGACACAACTCGACCTTCTACGAACTATAGGAACCGTCTGGTGTCCTTCGATATGCCACCCAAGCCACCAACTACACCTGCTCGCCGGCGTCGTTCCAGTGTTCCCTTTTTAAGTAAGTTCAACCCAAGAACCTAGCCTCTTTGTGTGTGCAGTGTGCATCATGAAAGTGATCTCCTTCGTATTGTCAGTCATTGCCAGAGCCGTGATTATCGATAAGCGGCTAAGTTATCTGCCCCCTGAATACATCGCCAACGTCGAACGCATGTTCCGGTTGTATGAAGAAGCGAAGGGACAGTTCGACAGCTGCGACGCACTTTTAGGAGGGCAGTGCTGGCCATGGAGTTGCCTAGCTTGTGAGTTGTCTTACCAGGGTCTGCCGTGTCCGAAAAAGGAAGAACTCATCCCGCCAGAATTCTGGAACACTTGCGACATGCATAAGTGGTGGTCTGAGTCACTCGGTCGGCACGTGTGTCGTCTGCTGCACAGGGATACCTACGAGACAGTTCCGCCGGAGAAGTTGGCTCCCAAAACACACTCGGCATTCGAATCGAAACAGGTGTTGGTTGACGACGACAGGTTCTGGCAGGACATTGTCTTCGAGACAAGAGTTCTTGTTGGTGCTCTATTCCTGCAGAGCATTGGGTATTGGGTGGTGTTCACGTGTCTGTGACTCACAAATCGTCAGATTTGGAAATGCAGCGCGCGGTAAGGCCTCCCGTCGACCCCAAGGCGCTTCCCATTCGAAGTGTGAAGGTTAAAATCCGAACCAAAGAACTGACTCCCCGCCTCACGCCAATGGATTCTCTGCTTAATAGCGACAGCGTTTTCAGCGAGGACGCTGTGAGAATCGATCGAGTGCCACGCCCCCCTCCGCGTGCCCAGAGCACAATGGTTGTCGACCGCATCACGGTTTCCCCCCCCGACCACCCCACCAGATCCGTGAGGCATCTAGATGCCAGTGAGCTTGAGGTCAAGCAGTCATGGAACCGCAGTACACGGCGTGGCATCAGCATTGCACTAACGGACTCCCCGCGGACGAAGGAAGATGCAGCAACTAAGCCCCAGTTTCAGCCTGGACCGGGGTATATCTTTGACAAGCCTGCCGAAAACTTCTTTAAACCGTTCCTTGAAGACCCGCCTGCCAAACGTGTCCTGACCGGCCCGACTACATCAACAGGCGGCTCCCTGGGCCGGCTGCTAGATAACGAGCCGTGGCTGGAGGCTTGCCGCTTGTTCGACTTGACACGGGGAAGCATTTCCTCGATCACTCGACCATCACTCGGCTTGCCTCCAGATCTGCTCAGTCTCAATGGGATTCTACGGATTCCGCAATTTGACGTCATAAAGAACCCAACATTGTAGTCATCGGTTCATGTAAAACCGTCAAAGCCAATATAACCCCACATCAAACGTGAAAATTGCTGCGATAATTCAAAAAATGAGCGACACACATGCTACCGCCTCTGAGGAAATAGAGGCAAGCTATACCACATCATCGGAAGCGTCCGACTCACCGACCTCTTTCTCCGAGTTAGAGCTCCATGGCCCAGCCACTGACGGCTTTGGCGGGTCCTACATCATTGGCAAGTCAATTATAGATGGTCCGGATGATGATGACATGTACTACGTTGAGGAGGGCACGGATAAGTTTACTTTCCGTGCGTGTATTGTCGGTGGAGTTGCCGGCTCAATTCTCGCAGCTTCCAATGTATACTTTGGTTTACTTATAGGCTGGTCGTTCGGATCGTCCATCTTCACAGCCCTCCTAGGTTTCCTAATCATGAAGACACTGCGATTCAAGGGATTCGGAACCCTTGAAAATAATCTGGTGCAGACTGCGGGCTCTGCAGCTGGTGGCCTCTCTTCTGGACTGGTCTCGGCCGTACCAGCTATGAGCAAGTTCCCAGCAGACATGTCAGACCCCTTCTGTCAGCCAACCTACACAGGCACCGAGGTCTGCGAGAAGTTTTCTATAGGATTCTGGGCGCTGCTGTTGTGGGTGTCGGCATCTGCCTTCTATGGCGTTGTGTACGCCATTCCCGTCCGTGACTACATGGTCCTAAAGGAACGGTTGCCGTTCCCCTCGGGAACGGCTACGGGAGTGATGATCAAATCTCTCCACACTGTAAAGAAGGACGACGGTCCTGATGAGCGGCCTTTGTACGCGCAGCCTCTGTGGAAGACTAAGCTGCTGGTGTATATCGGTGTCTTCGTCTGTATCCTCAAGCTGGCGATCTGGTTCTTCCCTGACATCAATGCCATCGAGATCTCCTGTATTGTAGGCTGGCCACTAGGCAGCGCATACGGTTTTAAACTTACAGCCGACTACGCCTTCATGGCCGTAGGATCACTTTCTGGGCCTCGCGTGGCTTTTAACTACTTCATCGGTGGTGTTGTGGGCTTCTGCTTTCTCAATTCTATCGCGTGGAAGAACAAGTGGGTCGATACTTGGTCTGGCTACGGAGGCATGGACAAGATAAATCCTGAGGATCGTGAGTACTCTTTGACGTTCTGGTTGCTCTGGTCAGGAGTAGGTTGTCTTGTTGGAGAGCAAGTCACTGGAGCCGTTCTGATGTTCATTGACGTCATACGAACCCTTTGCAAGAAGAAGGAGGTTGTCGAACCTGAGGATGTGTTGGAGAGTCCAGCCAGCCTCAGTGGTAAGATCCCGCTAGGCTTCCCTTCAAAGGCAGTTCATCTGCTTCAGAAGTACCCCATCGACGATGTGGGCATTCCCTATGACCCTGTCACGGGTGAGTATATCGATACTGCGCCGGACGGAAGTCGAGTGCCGTTGTGGATGAGCACTTCGTTCGGGGTAATCTTCTCAGTGTTTACCATTTTCGTTTCATCCTTCTGGTTCGATATGCCGTGGTGGTCAGCGTTGTTGGCCGTTCTTATCGGTTTCGTCTTCGCGATCATTGGCACTTCTGCCTCTGGAATGTGCGACATCAACCCAGTTGGTGGTGTGGGTAAGATCGCTCAGTTCGTGTTCGGAGGCATTAATCCTGGGCAGCCCGTCGTCAACCTCATGGCCGGAAATATTGCTGGATCGGGTGCTTCACAGGCTGGGGATATGATGCACGACTTGAAGAGTGGACTTATCCTTGGTGCGTCTATCAGAGACCAGGTTCTTGCGCAAATAGTGGGCGCATTCTTCGGCATTTTCGCGTCCGTGGGGGCTTACTACTTGTTTAGTTCCGCGTACGACTCGTTCCCTAATGAGGACTTCGCCGCTCCGGCAGTATCGGCGTGGTATGCTGTGGCTCTGGTGATGTCGGAAGGCATTCACAACCTACCGGATAACTCCCAATGGTTCTGTGTCGCCTTCGTTGTGGTGTCCAGTATCTGCACTATCGTGAAGCACGTCTGGCTACGAACCCCTGACAAGGCTCACATCGCCAAGTGGTTCCCGATGTGGACTGTTTGGGGCTTGGCCATGATGACCGGCATCCACTACGGCGTCATGATGAGTATCGGCGCTCTTCTCTTCCACTACACATGGAGGCACGTCAGCCGAGACACCCATAACCATCTAAACTTCGTTGTCATGTCTGGCATCATTGCCGGTAACGGCATCCAAGGGATCCTCAGCGCCATTCTGCAGCTCGGCGGACTGGGCAAGTTCAAGCGACCGACCCAATGGGCGCAGTGCAGGTACGATGGCCGCCCCGACACCCCTGGCGTTTTCACTCCGTCTCATCTTTGGTCCGTGTAGACCGTTCTGCCGATTGTAGTGTCTCAAGTGGGTATGTCAGGGCTTTTGTGGTTCCTGAATGTACTGTTCCTTTGTTGACAGACCACTTTGACATGTGGCAGGAATGATTGATTGTATATACAGTGAAAACATTCAAATGAAATTCTGTGTGGATATTGTTCTCTTCGGCACATGGAGGAGTCAGATTCGCTGCAGCGACTTACGCAGAGATTATAACCGCCTTCAAGAAGTGTGCCGGAGGACATACAGACGTGGCAGTGATAGTCCAGTGCTGTCCAGAGAAGACTGTCCTCCGCATTGGCCGGGACGAGGCACTGTCACAGTCTTTTGTGCGGGCTTGGGTCGTGCTGCGGACAGTGAGGGCGACGTGAATCACAACGCAGCCTGCGCTGTTCCACGGTGATGTGATTCGACAGGGAGGACCTGTAGTCTTCCAGATGGTGAGTGATTGAGTGCTTCCCCACAGAAATTGGACACCCTCTGGAACTGCTTCTGTCAACCAGGATGCGTCGGTGGCGCCATCCGCCTGACCAAGAGGCATGGCAAGCCCGCCGTGCAGCTGGAGTCCTGGACCACTTGTGGGGAGGACTCTGTATCTTCGTTAACGACTGAAAACGTTCGAGTGTTACCTGAGGGAACCGCGCTGCTGAACCCCCAGAAACAAGGATCTTTTTTCTTTCCATGCACGGACCAGCTCCTTCATGGCTTGCAAAAGAACCAGGCTCGTGAGTTCCGCTTCCAAACATGACAGATTTTGAATATCTGGACCTTGAGGTCACCCGAAAAGACCAAAAGACATTTGTAAGCTGTAAGAGTAATACCGACGGTTGGAGTCTGCGTTACGACTTAGGAGAGACTGAAGAACTGTCTCAAACAAGTTCTCCCTCCGCAGAGAGCACCTTCCAGACCCGCAGACTGCTCTCAGCGCTGAAGTTCATGAGCGCCCTGGCCCCTGGTGACACCTGCGCCAATCTCATGGACCAGGGCGGGCTGGTGCTATTTGCAGAGGTTGCGAGTGAACGGGACCCCCGGGAGGCAACCGCCTCGTGTGTGTGCTTGGTGGATAACGTTTACCTGTGATGTGCTTAGTGGATAACGTTTACCTATAACGACAGCGGTAATCTTCATTTTCGATGGCCGAGAGCACTCTGGCGACGACTGAAGCAGTCTCCGTGGCCCCCATGCTTTCCGTGCACGAGCACGACGCGGAGGAGAGCGTGTTGGATATGCGCGACCACATGGCCGCCTTCCCGCAGCGGCTCCCGGCAGAACCTGAGTGGCTGCTGCACTGGTGGTACTCAGAGGCGCATCCCACCGAAAACGACCTGATTCATGAAATCGGTGGTGATTCGCTGTTCTACATCAACGGTGATACGCTGCTGCTGAAGTTCCTCTTGGATGACGCGTTGGGCAATATGAGTGAGAAGCCGCAATTCCTCCGGTTTTTCTACGCGGTGGAGAGGTATCTTCTGGACCTTTCCAATTGCGGAGGACACTTCAGCCTTCTTTTTTTCGACGGACTCAAGCCTCTATACGACGCCACCGAACAGCACGTCTTCTGGTTCGCGCGTCAGGCATTCATTCTGCACTGTCGCAACTCGAACATCGACTGCATTCAAATGTCGTCGTGGTATGATCCAGACTACACACAGCTCCTTTCCACCGCGAATCCAAATGCGCTTCTGATAGACGACGGCACCACGTGTCTTAGCCACCTGACGGACGAGCAGGAGCGCCACGAACTACGCTTCCTGCTTCTCTCATGCGTGCATGCGACTCTGCGCGCATCAGTGGTGGTCTCCCTACTGGGCCTGACCAAGCGGGTCGGACGTAAGTATCTGTGCCCCACGCTGCTGCCGGACATGTCGCTGTCGACGTTAGCGGCATCTGTGGATCCTCGGGCGAAGGAGATGATCAACGAAAGCCTGGAAGAGGAGGACAACGATGAAGCCTCGTCCCACCCTGTCTCCAGCGACATCCGTGTCGCCTGCCTGCACAGCCTTCTGCAGGGCATCGACGGGTGTGAAACCAGTGATGTGTTCGTGATCGTAGTCCTGAAGCTCGTGTTCATCACTATCCACTTCCAATCCACCCTCTCGCTTGATCGGCGTGCCATGAAGGGATGCGCTGCTCTACATCTCATGGCGGCAGACGACTCGATGTCACTTTCCGACGCCCTTAACTTCCTCTTCGCTATGGCTTCAGGCGTCCTGTCGAGCTTTCTTACGCGAGATTGCGCCTTTGTTCCAGAAAGTGTTGTCGACTTTTTCGACTACAACTTGTTCAGTTTGGTGACATATCAGGTATTGGCGTCAGGGGACACGAGCGCGCTGTGCATCGATGAGCCTAGCCGAAAAGCACTGGAGTCATCTTGGAAGCAGATCGGAGGCTCTGATCTCTTTGACGTAGACTTTGCTTGCTTGGGATCCACGGTGCTTCCTGCTCTACCCGACATGACCCCGTTGGAGGACACCGAGCTGCTACCTATGCAAAATCAGTTCATGAGCTGCCTCAACGTAAAGGAGCAGATGCCAAGTGAGTTGCTGAAAGGTTCCCCACGCAGAAACGCAAATCGTCAGTGACGACTCGACAACCAACGATGCCTTCTTCTCTGCCCACGACGCGTGGGATCGGGCATTGGGGGTCGATCTCGCCCATGACCTTATGAAGACCCTTGATGAGAACGAGCGTGAGGCCGACAAAGCCTTCATCGCCCGCTTCAAGGGCACTGCGGAGGCGGCGATGCGTAAACGACGTGAGCGCAAAGAGGCTCGCGCGGCCAACACCGTAGAGTTGACGGTGCAGTCGTTGGGTAACAAAGGTTTACACCATCCAATCGTGGTGGTTGAAGGGCGGCAGCACGTATGGAATGCTGTCGCGGAGGAGACCAAGCCCAAGCGACACGACGTAAAAGCCAAGCCCAAGAAGGGCGCGAAGCTGTCCAAGAAGGACCTAATCATTCAAGCAAACCAGGAGGCGAACAAGAAGGAAATTGGTATCAAAGACGACGAACGTCTCAAAACACTTGAGAAGCGGTGGAAGGGCATGCTAAAGGTACACGGCCCGAACCCCGACAAGTTTTGCCTGGCCATCCTAGTGATGTGCGCAGGGAAGGACCGCATCATGGACTCCTGCATGGACTTTCCCGCTGTCTCGAGGATCTTGCTGTTGCCCTCCTCGCAGTACACTCTGCTCCGCCGCATACTGGAAGACTCGTACAAGAAGATCACAAGTTACAGGTCCAGAATGTTCAGCGCCGACAAGGACATCGAGAAGGTGCGAAAATGCGTGGAGGTGCTGTACAAGTTCTCCTGCGACTTCGTTAGGTGTTACCTGGATCTACTCACCGGTGATGACATCAAACTGATCCAGCGGCTGCAATTCGGAGTTGGGTTCTACCACTCGTCTCAAGCTGTGTATGCCAGATGGAAGTCTCGAGTCCTCGAACGCGCGAAAGAGACCAGCGACGCTGCCGTGTTGAGTGCGATCGCTCCGCCCAAAACTCGCCAGCTTACGGCATATGTCGACAGCTGCTACGAAGACCCCGATGACATTCCACTTGCGGATTTCCGTATCTCCACAGGGAGTGAGGCTACATTCCAGCTGCAGTTTATGGGTCCCACGATGGATCGTACTCTAGGATCGACAAACGACGTCCGTGTTTGCTTCCGACCCGACGCATGGCAGAGGGAGCTGCTTGACATCGTTGATCGGCAGGAAAGCGTGGTCGTCGTGGCACCAACGGCCAGCGGCAAGACCTTCATTTCGTACTACGCCATGGACCAAGCTCTACGTCTCGATGACTCGTGCCTGGTAGTCTTTGTGGCGCCTTCGAAGTTCCTGGTTCGTCAGGTTTATGCCGAGGTTTACGGGCGGTTCCGCAACAAGCAGTACCCGAAGACCGTCAGGATGTGTCTATCTGGCACGCTTCTCGCGGAGGCCGCGCAAAACCCAACCAAGTGCCAGATCCTCGTAACGCAGCCAGACGTTTTCGAGATGTTCGTTACCTCCGTTATTTATCGAGAGCTGGTGAAGCGCCTGAAGTATGTCGTCTTTGATGAAATCCACTCCATTTCCCAGGAGTTGGGTGTCAGTGATGGGGACCAGTCTCAGGGTCAGAAGTGGGAGACTCTGCTCCAGTGCATCCCCTGTCCTTTCCTAGCGTTGTCTGCTACGATCGGTAACCCTGTCACCTTCCATCGCTGGTTGGCTGACATCAAGCATTTCAAGGACGGCAAGGTTCATCTTATCACCCACAATGAGCGGTTTGCTGATCTTGAAATGCTGATGTACGACTCTCGAGGAGGAGTCAGCGACCTTTACAGGGTGAATCCCTTTGGGCTGTTGCACTACAACCAGGTGCTTCACCAAGACGTCCTTGCGAACTTCTACGTACCTCCCAAGGACGGGTTAGCACTTTTCCACGCACTGGAAGCGGTCCTCACAGATAAGGATCATCCGCTAGCTGTGGAGTGTCGTGAGAGTATGGAACCCAACAGGTATTTCTCGCAAACGTACTGCATAACTAAGCGTGAGTATCGAGGTTTCGTGCAGCGCTTGATGGATTGCATCGCCGAAATGGTGACCAAGAGAGTGCTCACTCACGACGACTTCAACCGGCTGATTGACACTTTGCTGCGGGTTGGCTGCGCGCAGCAGGAGCGCGTTCCCGACTGGGACGCCAAACGATGCGGTGAGTTGGATGACGAGGCGGACGACGGAGTCAAGACGCTCGACCTTGGGATGCCGACTGCGGCGACGAAGCAGGCCGAACCCGAGATACTCTCGACTGCTGTGCTCAAGGACTTGCTTGACGACGAATCTGCGGCCAAGTCACCGTACCTGCACCCTGACTCCTTCATTGACTTTATCTTCGCCATGGACAATCTGAAACTTCTGCCATCCATGATCTTCAACTTCAATCGATCGGAGATGCGACGCATCTTCAATGGAGTTGTGAGTGGACTGCAGAGTCGTCAGTACGACCACTACTGGGGCACTGAAGAGCGCGCTCACAAAACCAAGTCCGCAAACAAGAAGAACCAGGAAGACTACAAGCAAGCCCTGCTCAACTACGAAGCCGCCCTCAAGATGGCTAGCGTTTCGCGCAGCCAGAAGCTGGATGGCAGAAAACGCATAGAAACCGGAGCGGAGACTGGCACGGACCTTCCGGTGGCACCGGTGGCCCCACCTGTGGACATCTCAGAGGAGCATAACGCCCTGTTCTCCTTTGCTGACCGGAACTCGCAGGTCATCCACTCGGAAGTCTATGACACTATGGTGAACGACTTGCGCGGCTACTGTGACGACATCTTAATCGAGGGTATCAAGCGCGGAATAGCACTGCACCACGAAGCCATGCTTCCTGGCTATCGTCGTGCCGTGGAAATCCTCTTCCGCTACAATTGCATCCGCGTAGTGATCACAGCGACGTCCCTGGCTGTCGGTGTGCACATGCCCTGCAAGAGTGTAGTGTACCTCGGCGATTCGCTTCTCCTGACACCTCTCATGTTTAGGCAGACTTCTGGTCGAGCTGGCAGAAGAGGATACGACTCCTTCGGACACACATTATTTTGGGGTACTCCGCCTCGAAAAATCAGAAGGTTGCTGTCTGCACCATTACCTATTCTCACAGGAGAGTTCCCGGTCACCAGTGCCCAAACGCTCCGGCTGCTGCAGCTGCAGCAGCGCACATCCGAGATGGCAGAAGAGGAGCTGCTCCTGTCTAAGGACAAGAAGAACGTAAGGGACTAGGGGCCGATTTACGCAGCGAAACCATCCTTCTGTCGCATGCGCCGCTGATCACGAAAACGTCTGCCTGTCGATTCAGTCGTTCTACCTGTCTCCGCTGTTCGGCGTGAAGAATGCCGTAAATGCCCCGACTCCTGATGAAATGCACCGCTTAAAGGCCCAGAGTCGCGTCGCATTGCGGTTCACCATTGATTTCCTTCGTCGGATGGGAGTCGTCGCTGAGGACGGCATGATCGACGGGCTCAACTCTTTCGTGACGGCGTTAATAGCCGCGGAGCCGAGTAACTTCGTGTTTGTGTCCATGCTATTGCGTGGAGTGCTTCATGGCTTGGTACGGCCTACGAATGAGGATCCCGAGATCGAACGGCAGAATTTCCTGGCTGTCCTAGGACTGGTTTGCCGAGTCTTCCACACCAGGCCCGTCTATTCTTCCATGGAGCTGAAACGCATGTTTGCACTGCAGGATTCTACTCTCGAGCCGTACGACCCCGTATTTACGAACACATGCGACGCAGTTGAGGAGGCCGTTTCCGAGTACAACCGCACGACTCTGGAGGTAGCACGAGGGTATGCGCGCTGCATCGGAGCTGTCGACGCCATCGCCACTCGAAACTACGTTCTCCCGCTGTCGGGTATCAGCTTCAGCCGGACTGACGCCCCCGCGACCGGGTCGCAGTGGGAGGCGTTTCTGGAGAGTCGCCATGTCCGCGATGACGACCGGCAGGCAATCTCGCCACTCGTCGCATCCAGTGGCTGCACGGACCTGGAGATGGCTTCGCAGGACCAGCTGCTGTATTGGACCAAAGAACACGTGTACATCGACACGTCTCTCTTCGCGTTGATTCCTGCAGCAGACCAGCAATTAAACTCCTACTTCTACAAATTCGTGACTGCCGACAAGCCCAACCTCAAGGAAATGATCTACGACAACTCGTTGCCTGCGTCTGAGGCCTGGTTTGTCTTGAAGAAGTTCACTACGACATTGAACACAGTGGCAAGAAACGTGGGTCTTCACCGGGACGAGAACCCCAACGCCGAACCGGACGTCGTGCAGCAGACTCTCTGCAGCGTGGCCGAGAAGGCAGCCAGTTACGTAGAAAATTTATGAGTGGAAACCGTTTTCGTAGTCTTCCTGGGCTTCCGCGTCCAGCTCAAGACTTTCTTGTGTGTGCTGTTTAAGTCCATCCTGAGCCTTGGCCTTTTTCTTGGCAACTTTTTGAAAGTACACAGCGCTAAGGCTGAGACCCAGCAACACGACGACACTGCTGGCGCTGACCAGACCTGCTACGGCGTCATCTGATGGCATGTCCGTGGGGGCAACAGGCGCTGTGAGCGTGTCTGTAGAGTGCGTAGTCGTGCCAGTGCAGCTGGGGCACTTCGTTACGAACACGCTGAAAAAGCCGGGGACTTCTTCAGAGTTATCCACAGACCGAAGTCCAACGCATTCGTGGTTTCCAAATACCCCCACTTCACATCCGAGTATTTCTGAGCAAAACGTGGCGCATTCCATCAGTTGTGACGTGGAATGAGACGCAATGACCTTTCCAGCTAGGCGCGTATGAGGTAGAGTGCACGTGTTGAGGTCACTAAAACACACAGCCCCTGCTAGACTGTGTGCTGTCGCCCGCGTACTCACTGCAGAAGGAGGCATGTCAGCATCGATATCGTCGTTTTAGTCACTGTCAAGGTCACAACGGATCGCACTGCTCGATCTCCAGAACCTTCAGCCACAATTGGGACTGCAGTCGGGGGCTGCTACCGAGATTGGCCAGTAGCTGCACACACAAGTCTAACTCTCCCTTCCGGGCCTGTTCCGTCACAAGCTCTGTTATCGATTGTACACCACCAGGCTGGTTCAGAATTTCGTTGGCGAGCCGTGCTTGATTGGCCTCGGGCGGAACTTTTGGCAAGGGCCTGGAGGGCGTAGGGAGGTGTTTGGCGTCAGAAAACGTATCCAACGTTCTTTGCTGGGTCGGCAATGGCGGTCGGCTGGCGCTGATTCCACCAGCGTCCTTTAATCGTTTGGGTGGCGGTTTGCTGTTTACAGGGATCTGTCGCTTTCGTGCCCGTGATTCCGGCTCCTGCACCACCATCTTCAGTCCGTGACGAGTCAGCGCGTTCTTTACGACGTTCTCGGCGTCCTTGGTTAAAGCGCGTCGCATGCTGTCAAGTTCTCGCATGTCAGGGGACTCGACTGACGCTTTCAACGGCTCACACATTTGCAAGTCTTTGATGACATCGCGCATAATTCTGTGTCGCTCCTGGTAGGCGTTGACCTCCATCACTGACAGGCGGGCACAATGCCTCCGAGAGTGGGCTCGGCTGGGCTGCCCGCACTTGGAGCAAAAGGCCCTGTGGGAGACTCTGGCAGTGGGATCCACAGCTACCCCTGGCGGGATACGAGGTGTACCGTCGACGACGTCGATGAAGGCGACTTGCGAAGTCACGGGAACGCGAATAGTTTCCGCAGGAAAAGGACACGCAGCCGAATCGTGAAGCGGCATGTGACAGTTGTCGCAGAGACGGAAGGCGTCCTTAGGCGCTTTGAACGCCATATGGTTTACCTTTCGAGCTTTCTTGGTGTCAGAATTGGCAGCGTTGTGTGTCTGCACTTCGACCTCGTGTTTTTCTTTGAGGGTCTGCATCAGCTCGAGGAACGCGGTGGGAAACAGTGCTTGATAAGCGTTCCGGAGGTCCTCTTCGAGGCTTTTCTCCTCGTCGTCGATTTTCCGCTTCTGTTCTTCAACTTCCTTTTTCCTCTCCTGTTCCAGAGTTTTTTGTCGTTTCTTCTCCATCTTGGCATCAATTTCAGCTTGGCGAATGAGAGCTTCTTGAGCCTTCTTCTGTTGCTGCATCTCCTTTAGAAGCTTCTGCTTGTCTCGCTGCGCTCCCAACTCTTCTTCCAATGCTTCTTTGTCCAGCTTGCGTCGTCTGTCCTGCTCTTTCAAAGCTTTGCATTTTGAACACAGAAAGGTAATCCACTTGTCAGGTGTCACCTTGAAGCCGCGTTTACAGAGTTCGTCATAAAAAAGTGACGAGGGCCTGAATCGGGTGTATTCTGGCGGGAAGCAGTCGTTGCAGAAGCTCGTAGGGCATTCGGAACAGTGGATCAGCAAGCCTCCGGCTTGGCTTATTCTTCGGAAGCAGAGACAACACTCATGCCACGGACACATCCAAGATCGCTTAGGGGGCTCCGTGAGGCCTAAACAGCTGCTGCGGTGATACACCTTCGGGCACGTGGAACACTTGATGAACGCGTCCTCGTGAGGCTCGTCGCTCTCGGAGTCCGATTCGGAGCGGCTGGCCGGTCTTGGCTCCTTCTCATTGCAGAGGAAGCAACGTGTTTCGTGCACGAGCACCTTTTTCTCCCTGGCGGCCGCTGTTTGCCAAGCTAGTGGATTGTACAGTTGCTTGGGCTGCCGACGCACCCGTTGGGTGCGTCGGACTTGCAACGACGGGAAGGCCGCGCCATCGGACAAGTTGGAGAGCGACAGCGCGTTGCTGTCGAGGCCGGAGCTCTCGGGAAGGTCGCGATCTGGAGTCTGAGGCGGAGTCCCAGTGGCGGATCTGGCTTCCTCTTCATCCTGCGCTTCTTTGACTGATACATAAGCTTCATCGTCCTGAGCTTCCCCTTCGTCTTCGCTGGCCTCTTCTTCGGGTTCCACAATCGCCACGCCATCCGGGATCTCCATACGTTTGTGGTTCACGAAGTCACGAAGCGACCAGAACTTAAGCTGCAGAGGGTAGGGTTGCCTAGGTAGCTCGGCGTCGGGCACGTTGAGTTTTGGGTAGAAGGGCTGGTCACTGACCAACCCCTCGTACACCAGCCTCCTGATTAGATACTGCACGGGGCCTCGCCCGTGATTCAAGAGTTTTCGGATTTCCTCCGCACTCATTTTGTCGTCGGAGTCGTTGGGCTCGTCGAAGACGGCCTCGGCGTCTTCCTTGTTGACCTGGATGAGCAGCTTGTCCATCTTTAACTTCTGCTCTCGACGGAAGGCCATGCGTTCCTCTACGCTCCATTCTGTCGCAAGCTTCCAGATGTGTACGTGCCGGTTCTGGCCTATCCTGTGCGCCCTATCAACAGCTTGCAGGTCCACGAACGGATTCCAGTCCTCGTCGTACAGGACAACGTGGTTGGCCGTCACGAGGTTGATGCCTACTCCGCCTGACCGGGTGCCAATTAGATACACGAGGTGCGTAGACTCTGAGGAGTTGAATTCTCTGATGTCGAGCTCTCGAATCATCCGGTTGGTGGTGCCGTCCAGGCGCATGTAGGTCCAGCCGCGCCATTCGCAATACCGCTGCAGTTCGTCTAGTACCAGTCGAAACTGGGAGAATACGAGAACTCGGTGCATCAGCCGCTTTGGCCCTTGTACCTTGGGCTTGCGACCCGCCCCGCCCGCCTTGAAGCGTGCAGGCGTCCTGGGCGTGAGGTCCTCCGTGCATGGCGTGACCAGCGGCATCTTTTCTGACGAGTTTTCGGAAACATCAGCCCGTTTTGTCCGCGGAACTGGGGAGTCCTCAGATTCCTCTATGATTCGTGTTCGGCGTCTGGCAGGCGGGGTGTCGTCCATGCCAAATTCCGCAGGATCCACTGGTGAGCTCACATCAGAATCGGGTACCACCTCGTCAATGACCTTTGGGGGAGGCAAATTTGTAACAGTGAGCATGTAATCCTCGAAGTTGAGGTCGTCGTACTCTTCCTGAAGCCAGCTCTCCTCCGCGTCAATCTCCTTTAAACTACCGATACGGACAGGATCTTCGTCCAAATCTACCGGCACGCCTTCCATGATCTTACGTTTCTGCTCCGCGTTGAAGGCGTCCGCAGCCTCACGGTTCTTCTTTCTCAACGCATCCTCCCTGTTGCGTTCATAGGACTCAACATAGGTAGGGACGAAACGACAGTTCTCGCGGTGCAGCTGGCAGAGAAGACGGTCCAGAAAGATGAGCTTACTGCTCATATTGACGTGGTCCCAACCTTCGGCCATCTTGAGTTTCTCCACGTTTTCACTAACGAGAGCTTTCATGGTTTCGTTGTCCACTTGCTCCATCAGTTTCTGTAGCTTCTCCTCCTGATGGTGGAAGGCGACCATTCCTCTAGGGTGGGAGCAGCAGATGCGCATCTTGATCACCGTCCCAAGCAACTTGCGCACGTTCAAGTTGTCGAGGTCCTCTGTGGATATGAAAAGCAACAGGTCATACCATGTCGCTGTACAGGCGTTCATAGGTAGCCACACCTGATGCTCGATCTTCTTGGGCAGCGACACCACGAGGTCCTTGGTGCGCCGTAGCATCATCTTCTGCAACAGGCTCGAGATGGCTTCCACTCTCTGCTCGTCCATCTCCGTGTCCTGGATGTCGTTGGCGGACGTGAAGACCGTCGTCTGGAACGCGGCTTCAAAGCTTTCTGAGTCGCGAAGGACCGTCGGGAAGAGAAAGTTCAGTAATGTGAACAGCTCACGGACATTATTCTGCAGTGGAGTACCGGTTAGCAGTACACGCATGTTGGCTGAAACGCGGTCGAGAGAATGTCGAACTCGCGAGGTTTGGTTTTTGATCTTGTGGGCCTCATCCAAGATCAGGCAGCTCCACTTTATGTTGTCCGCAAAAAACCACTCCTCTGTGACGCAGGTCTCATACGTGGTAACCGTGATGTCGTAGCAGCCGTCCTTAGCGACGGGGTCGTTCATCGAGTGCTCCCTTTCAGCCTTGGACCCGCAAATCTTGGTCACAGTGAAGTAGGGGGTGAATTTGCGTATCTCCTGCAGCCAGTTGCCCACCGTGGAGAGCGGCACAATCACTAGGTGAGGTCCCAAGACGCGTCTAGCCCTCAAAGCGCCCAGAAAAGCAAGTGTCTGCATAGTTTTCCCAAGGCCCATCTCGTCAGCTAGTATCGCGCCAGACTTCTCCGCGTAGGCCTGCAGCAACCACACCACACCTTTCTTCTGATAACCGCGAAGACTAAGGTTTTCCTTCAACAGTGTAAACCCCTCAGCACGCGCCTGCCTCTCGATTCCCTTGAAAATGGAGGCGAACTCGTTGGGGTCGTCTGATGACCGCTCCGAACCCGCCTTGACCGCCGCCTTCTTGATACGTGTGAGCACACCAGATTCAACAAACGGGACTAGGAGTCGTCTGTGTCTCCATAGAAAGCGGCTCCAGCCCGCCTGACATTTCCGCCGCTCTTTTGTGATGATGCCCTGCCTCTTGGTCGATATTTGCCGTCGCTCCTGTTTCGAGAGACGTTTGTGTAACATATTCTTCAGAGGGTCCTCCCCTTGGCAAATGGGACATCCCCACTGGTCGTCGGCGGTGCCAATGTTGACAAATTCCGGGTCAATGCACTTGGGATGGAAGGACTGGTCGCAAAGGTCACACCCCAGCAGGCGGCCTCCCTTTTGGCAAACGTAGCAGATGGTCACATTTCCCAATTTGGTCTTGCCGAAAGTTCTCGACTGCACTTGACCACGGTTTGGCTTGGGTTTGAAAGCGTCGGGGTCACACACTGGGCAATACCAGCTGTCCCCCTCCGGGGTGTCTATCATTTTGAGACAGCTGAGGTGCACAGAGCGTGGGCACCCATCACACAGCAGAAGTGTGTCATCGATATCATCGCGCTGGCACTTGTAACAGAACTCATCATTCTCTTCGTCTTGTTTACACCCAGGGCACAAGTATCGCTCGTCGTCGTCGTCGCTCTCCCAAATCCCCACGTTCCTCAGACAGGAAATGTGAAAGGATTTCGTACATGCCTCGCCGGAACCTGAAAAACTGTGACTGCGAGAGATGAACGGCAGACTTACATGCAAGGTCCACGGCCTCGTCGCGGCAAATATCACACCATTTCTTATGTCGTTTGCCCATCGCTAGCAGAATTAGGCAAAAAAAATCCGGAAATCCCGGTCGAGGAGATATGGCGTGCATGATTTCCGAAAGGCAGTCCTAAAATGCACCTGAGGCGGAAAAAATGTGGTGTGTCAATGGTGGTGGGCGTCGGGCAGCTGCGTATTTCTCAATAAATACATCTGCAATAAAATGATCGAGAGGGGACAATGAGCTGTGAGTTGAGCTGAATATCCCACAACGAGCGTCACATGAGTGCAATGGTTGAGGTTTCACGTTCTAGCGTCACAGTGTTAAAGATCGTCAAACACCCGATTTTTTCGCATGTCGGAAGAGGTAACACAATCGAAAGTCGTTGTCGACGGCTCTACACCCGTAACCGTACTTCAAGTGCCTAAAAAAGTGGCTGACTTCTGGCACTTGGCTCCTGCAGGCAGCGTTCTTGGCGCGATCGAGGACATCAACGGTCACAATTGTCTGACGGTGTCGCCTACTTCCATGGCACTGACCCAGAAGATAATAAATCCCGCAGCGAAGGACCTGATCAATCTCAAGGCGCTTGGTGCGTTGCGTGGGAAGGAGCAGGTGCGAGACGGCCTAGTCTTGCTCTCCGAATCCGTGCGACCAGTGGAGGAAGTCAGTGAGGTTCAGTTCGCGCTCAGCCATGAAGTGCGTGGCTACGTGAAGATGTCGTGTGATCCCCGGAAAGCATCAAGTTTGGTGCAGGTGCTGAAGAAGGATGCTAGCAGGAGCACTCTGGAGAGCAGTCTGCGTGAAGAGGCAGGGGGACTGGCCCAATCCCGACTGTTCAAGTACTTCGACGCCGACGGCGAGCCGATGCCCACCACGAAGAAGCGCGCTCGCGGCGACGGCGCCGTGCAACCAGACGAGCTGAGGCGATCGCTGTTCAACATTTTCGAGGAAGACGAGCGTGCAGACGCAGGGTGGTCTCTGAAGGACCTAACTCGTTTGACCGGCGCGTCACAGAGTGCAATAAAGACAGCGCTGGAGGGCATCGCGGACCTGAAAAGAGGCGGAGAGGGCCGCCGTGCCGTATACTACCTCAAGGCTGAGTATCAAGGCAAGCAGTCTTAAGGTCGAATCATTTGAAGCAGGGTTTGCAGCTGCTGCTGCTGCGCTTCACACTGCTGCACAAGCTGGTGATACTGGGACTCTCTGTCAACTCCAACTGGTTGAGTGCTTCGAATATGCTGGCCAAAGGGAGATGAACGAATGTCCAGGGGGGATGGGGGAGGGCCTAGGGGTTGGGGGGGGCAATAGGCAGGAGGCTCTTGTGAGAGGGGCGCCGCCAAA